>NC_080671.1:136211117-136458617 GCF_030247195.1 Topomyia yanbarensis | reverse complement strand
AACGGTATATGCTTAACTTGTGTGTATAACGGAATCCAGACGGCTTACTAGAAGAACTCTGCTTCACTGGTCATTGGCCGGCTAACGGTACTCAGAAACAGCAATACAAAAGAAGGGGAAAAAGACTGCAACTTCGACGTGGCAGAGATTGCGCAAAATAACCTTGAATACGGATTAGCACTATTCTTTGTCGCTATACACTGCACGGACTGGCAACAAAACACTTGTGTCTCGACCGAGCGCTCGAAAACGAAATGAATCTATGAAAAGTATTCAAAAGTTTGTAGAATAATTCATGTGATAATTCATGTTCAAGTAGTTGAGTAGAGTTAAAATAAATTGAAAATGATTAGGATACCTTCTAAATTTATGAACTTATTCACGAGCACACAATATAGGTAGTGAACCAAACAAGAACCAGTTCACAAACCAAATGTGGATCTATGAAAAATATGTCGAATTCTGAGAAATTGTTCACGTGACAATATTGAGACCATGATCAAAATTGCATGAATGGTGAAACTCTTTTATGATTTCTTGAACTATTTCACTGGCCGACTGGTGGATCATGACTAATATACTACGAATCATGAGCTAGCTCTCGAGGCCTGAATCAATCTATGAACAATATTTTAAGTTTCGTGAAATAGTTCACATGCCAATAAAAGGGACCTATACAAAACTGTATGTGAATTGAAATAGAAATCATGGTCTTGTGACACATCTCACAAGTTTACGTAACATTATCAACACTATAAAGTTACTTTAATTACGAACAACATCATGGAAGTGAAAATTATTAGGAATATCTTCTAAATGCGTAATTTATATGCTATAAAACAAGTACCATTTCACGTATCACCAATTCACTCCGGTATCGAAGTAAGTTGTTGGGATCTCCACCTCACATATACATTCATGAAAATGAAGACAATGCATCAAGTACTTTGTTAAAAATCAAAGATGTGTGAAACGTGTTCTATCTTGCAAGATCTACCTAAACCGAAGTGGTAAACAATGAAAACTGAAACCACCGCTAAATAACCCTGAGCTTCCCTGAAGTTATTGGGAATGATATTTAAACGTTTATGATATTATATATTATAACATATAATCTTCATATAACCTGCATCATTCTGTTAATTGCGATGGATGCTTTTGTTAGACCTCATTGAATGGGATTTTATAGGGTTCTTTTTAGCTGTGGACTTCGAAAACATGGTTCGAGAAAATTGCTATATAAGACGTGTTCCTCGGTATTTGGTTAGTCTTGAAAAAATTGTAATATCTTTTTGTAGTACGTCGATTACATGTGGAAAAACTTTTCTTATGGATAGTTTAATGCACGACCAAAACAATACAAATAACGTTTTCTGTCTCAGCTAGCTCCTTAAATTTCTTGATTTTATTTGTATATGGGACGTATTCTTGACTCTTTCAAAACACATATGCATCCACAATCCGACCAACCGAAACAGCTGAAACAATCGTCCCACGTAACAACATCATATAACTTCCGTGCTATCGATGACATCTAACTCCTTACTCTATAAGTGTATATTTTGCGCTAAAACTGGCACTGTAATCAAAAAGCTCCGATGACGAGAAATTACAGCTGAACAAAACGACTCGCGTAAGAGGGCCTTCCAGAACCAAAACCACTTCGGCTGGTTTGAGGTAAAACAGGACTAGCCCCCGATAAAATGGCACATTTTTATCGATTTCCCAAACACGTCACTCACTTTGAATCGAATTGAATCCTGATCCAGATAGAAAATATTTTCACCAACCTTCGCGTTTTTGTCCTCTTATGTTTGTTGTTTTGTCGGTTGTTATTTCTCGTTTGATCAATATCCTTGCCCGCCAGTGCCATTTTATCGCGTTCTGTTCGATTACTGTTTTGTCTGCGAATCAGACATCTGTCAATTTCGTCACAATCACGCGCTCGCTGTCCCATCAAGTGTCTGGTCCGGTACCGTTCCGAGTCAAGTTCAAGTGTACATTTCTCTGTCACCGGGTGCTGCTTTGCAACAAGTGGCTGTTTTAAGCGAACGAAGATTATTGTTTGTAGTGTAATGATTATCTGGAAGCATTGAATGCATTGTATGTTTTGTATGTTTGCAGCCGGAAACGTCGAGTGGAACGATGAATTATGGACGGAAGACTCCGTCGACCTACAGGTCGACACCGTCGGTTTATTCGCACATCACCGGCCGGTCGCAGTCCAATCTGCACTCGCAGCGATCAAAGTCACTGAAATCGCTTCGAATACCTTGGTACCAGAAGCCGATCCTGCACAATAACAAGTACATGGACATTCAGCGAGGAGCTATTATTACCGGAACGTTTTCGATCTTTGTCGCCCTGTTCACGATTTTTACGGCAATCTTTGACATTTACTGCCTTGTGATGGCCGCTCCGGGGTCCACACACTACGGTTACTATATAATCTCCTACGAGTTCGTCTACGTCGGCAACAAGCACGTTCGGAATGGATTGATGATCGCGGCGTTATTCTCTTTGATAGGAGGTCTCGTAACATTTGTGACCAGTATCATGTTGGTGCATGCCCTACGTAAGGAACACGAGAACCGAGTAGTTCCTTGGCTCTGGACTTTCGCCGTGTTCACCATATTCAGATTTCTAGCGCTGTTGCTATTCTCAATCGTCAACGATCTGATCTTCGCCTACAACATTCTGATCACCTTGATATGGATTCTGATCATACTCGCGTCGGTGTACGGATGGGTGATGGTCTATTCGCTCTATCTGGAACTGGCTGACCTAACCAAGCTGGAAGATTTGGCCCATCTTCGAATGGGTACGATGCAGTCGCTGAATGCTTCGGTAGCACACTCACTGGCCGGTTCACGACCTACGACACCACACAGCACGGTTTCAACGATGCCCGTTGGGGGTGTGGTTTGAGGCCGGTTGCACAAAACGATGAAGGCCAGAATCTCGATAAACAAAAATCATACAAATCATTAGATGTTAAGCGACGAACGCGTTTATGCATAAAATAGCTACTAAGTCCGTCCAATAATCTAGGTTTTAGAATGGTTAAAAAGTACATGCAGTGACAATTGACAGTGTCGCAGCTGAAGACAATTAAACGGAGTGTAGACGTGCATTTTAATCGAAACGACTCTATTCTCTTCTTGAACCGCGTAATGTGAAAAGAAATCTGTTTTACAAGATTTGATTTAGCTGATAAGATAAATAATTAATAAAACTGAAATGCCATTAAAAATCGTGTTTTACTGTGGTATCGCTTCTCACTTGTGGTCAGTAGCTGCTGCTATCGTGTTCCCCTGTTCCACGGGAGCGTCACTTTCTGTGTTTCTTTTTCGAGGTCAGATCAATGACCCTGCATTTTTCTGTTCTTTTTTTACTTGAGTTCAACTTTCTATTTGCTGTTCTAGACGCTTTGAATTTCTGTTCCTATCTTGATGGTGTTTATTCTTTTTTTCACTGCACTAAAGCGGGCGCACGTGCTAATGGTTTTTAACAGTTTTTTTTCGGGTGGGTGTGTGTGGAATGTTTCAAGATGATAGGTAGCGTCAAAAACACGTTTCAGATATTATTACAGGTAGCTCGTTGATAATAATTCTACTTCATGGAGTTGTGTTGACAAAGTTTATTAGTATAATTTGAATGAATTGATAGAAATAACGACCAGGAATTATTGCCCCTATTTGCGGATCAAACGTTCAGCTAAAAAGGCAGAACAGAGTAAGTAAGAAAAATGCCACGAGTGTTATGCGGCCGTTATTTGTATTACCTTCCATACGTCCTGGTTTCGCGGGACATGTCCTGGTTTATAACTGGATGTCCTGATGATATCCTGGGATGTCGAGGAAAATGCTTGATTTGTCCTGGTTTTTCTTCTCTAAACAAGAAATATCTTTATTTCATTGAATTTTCGTTTGATTCTCTCTGGAACAGGTCGCAGTTACGGCCGCTAATAGCCATAACTACAACGCAAACACACTCTAAAGCAGAGTACGAGAAACAAAACCTAATACAATCAAATCTCTCACTTGTATCATCCGATGTCTCTTTGAAATCTTTAAAACAGTGCCTCGTTATTTCTCTTTTCAATTACCAATTACATGGAATCTGAAAAGAAAAACAACGAGGCATGCAGCTTACATAGCTTGGAAGAAAGTCTAGCAACCAGCGGATATTGGTCAAGATTTGGGAACCTGTCAAAATTATTAAAATGGCGCGTTAAAATTCTGCTATTATTCCGACAGCTATGCCGGGCAGTTTTTCCAAACCGATTAGCCTTTGTTTCTCTGTGTTTGAATTTCGCTATGTTTACATTTTTGATGTTGAATTTCAAGGATGAATTTCAAGTTGTTTCGTTTTTCATTTACAGATAGAGAGATAATTGTTACAATTGGAGATTGCTAGGCACCCACATTTACTTACACGTAAAGAATAACCCAGGGAATCTAGTTGGGACCGTTGATTTTTCTGCACTACTTCAGTAACGTGTATTCAGTGCTCAATTGAAGATTGCAGATTGCTCCATCAACCGCTTGAAACCTTTGCTGTTTGTGTGCTCGATGATCGACTTCTCATGAAAGATATTCTGGCAGAGTTCTGCTGGTGAAAACCGGGGGAGAATTTCACCAGGTACGAGCGAGTTGTTCTGACTGCCCTGGGTTTTTACTCGTCTGATATGGTCACATTATGGATAAACCTTTGTATATCAGATGATGACATTCAAGACTGTGTTTTGTATTTGATAGCAGTGGATGAGGAATTCCCTAGAAAAAGTTTGTCCAAGTATCAGGTGTAACGAGTTTGAGTCAAAATAGGTTAAATTAGAATTTCAGTGGAAGGTAATTTTTTCAGTTGTATTTCGTCACTGTTGTGCTATTTTAGGACCAGCGCCATTTGGCACAGTTCGAGAAAAACGATTTTTAAAGTTTGAGATTGAATATCTTGAAACTTATAAACGGCAGAAACAATGTAGAGAAGACAATTTATGCTTTTATCTATTTTGTATCAATAACTCAATTATTGCGAATATCGGTTGACTATATTGAGAGTTTTGCTAAAAATGTAAACAAATATCGCACTCACACATGTCATAACTGTGTATTGATGACGAAATATGTATGACTTGTCATAATTACGCATGAAAAATTTTCCATGCAAATAAAGCATCATTTATCAAATTTGTTATCAAATTTGATTTCGACTTCGTCTCATCAGATCATATCCAGGTGGATCTCGCGAAAAATGTTTTTGATGGTTATACTACCACTTAAAGTTTATAGTCCGCTTGGTTTCAAAAATTTATTGTGAGCGAACCTATTGACCGATTTCGATTGTAAAATCGGCAACTAAATCGTCAAGAGATACAGATTATTCGTGATTTATTCCGATTCGAAAAGTTTCAATGTTGTTTTTTATAAACTGTGTATATTTGTCAACATGAAAATAGGATCTTCTTGACTTCATTTTCATTCGAAAAAACACATATACTTCTTTTAGTACTTAACAACATGTCGCCGACAGAAAAATAGCTCGCCATTTGTAACCAAGTTATTCCATGTCGAACGTCGCCGCGCACGGGTTTTAAAAATACGGACTGAAGGCGTTAATAGGTTGCGTTGCCGCGAACCCGCTTGGACCAAATGGCTGTCGCAGCTTTTACCGCACCCTCAAATCAAAATGAATGGAAATAACTTTGAACAAAAAGTAGTGGCATATACATGATTAAACATCACTCGAGTGCAATCACGACTGAATATATTTTAGATTTCCAGGTTACTCAATCTTGGGCTTCCAGTCTTCAGTCTCATTGAATGCCTGCCACAACTAGCTAGTGCGGGGTCTGGCCCGCTCTGAAGTCGACCACGTCTTTCAGGTTCTCTACTGAGCATAGCTATAGCTGGTCTTTCTTCCAGCATTCGCGCTGCATGTTCAGGAGGGTGGGACAAAATTAGATTCCTGCTCCGAGCAACTTTTTGGGTGATATTTGGGTCTTAGAACAACTGTGCAAATTCTTAGTTCGATCCCTGAAACTATATTTTTGTGCCCACTGTTTAAAGTTTACATGGGATTTTGTATGGGAAAATTAACTTTCACAAAATAATTCCTCCAGGAGTCGCCCATTACTTTCTAAAAATAAATCGTTATATGGCTTTTGTAGGAAATTTAACAAAGAAACAAAATCTCGAAAACCATGAAACGATCTGACGCTCGAGAAAAAAGTTATTAGGCAGAAACCGATTGTTAAAATTGTTAAAATATTCATTTTTTGTAGAATCACTGTTGTTGGTTGTCCAATTACGCGCAATTTTATTTAAACTTCTTTTAATGTGTCTGAACCATTTATCTATTTGGCCACTTCTCAAGAGATTTGAGAGATAAATTTAAGCTTCTTTTGTACATTATAAGAGAAAGATAAAAATTTTGTATATAATTCGACCGTCAGCAGCAGTGATGCTATGAAAAGTGAAATTTTCGTCAAACTTCAGGGCATTAATCGGTTTTTTGCTTATTAACTTTTTCTACAAACATCAGATCGTTTCGCGGTCTTCTAAACTTTGTTTCCTTGATAAATTTCCAATAAAAATCAGACATCCATTTACTTTTAGGAGGTAACGGGCGACCTTTAGAAGAATTATTTTGCAAAAGACGTTTTCCCCATACGAAATCCCATGTAAACTTGAAATCGTGAGCGCAAAAATATAGTTTCACCGATCGAGCTAAAATTTTGCAGAGTTTTTTTGGGAGCTAATTGGGAAATAAAAAATTACTCGGAGCAAAATTTTATTTTTTTTCATATAACCATGTCCCACTCTAATGTCCAGCCCACTGTAGTCTGCCGTGTTTAATAAAACTTCTAGTATCAGCATGTTTGTGTACTTGGTAAAGTTCGTGGCTAGCAGTCAGCACCCGCCTCCCCTGGCTACGCTGCTGATGTGGAGAAATTTTTCGCGATTATCCGAAGTTTTGTTTTTCCAAATTACATTATGTATCAGTCAATTTAAATTTTACTATTGATACAATTTTTTAAACATCTTGTGAAGTAGCAGTCTTCGCGCCGAATTCTACAACAAAACGCAGTGTTTTCTCCTACTACGTTTACTCTGTGACATAACATAATGAATAAAAATATAATGACGTATATAATAAAAACCCATTCCCAAAAATTGACTGCAGTAGACAAACCCGAACGAATTACCAATGATACAGTAATTTACCGTCCAAACTACGACATGTCCCACATTAATATGTCATTCACCTTTTACCTCTCGTTTACCTGCTGCAACGGTACTCAGTTGAATTAGGTTATCATTGTAAAGGGTATTTTGTTTTTCCGAATTCCTACACCCACACTGACCAGGCCATTACATTGTCGATGAAACCTTCGCTGTGGGGTGCAGTCGATACTGCACATAGATAGGGGGAAGCGTCATATGTTCGGCTTACTGAGAATAGTAACACAGATTTTCATGATGTTATTGTTATCACGATTCGTAGTCGAAAACGAATGTGTAGATTAACATAAACTATTAAACACGGATTCTAAATAATTCTGAATAGACTATACTTACGAACATAAACAGGTCCGGCTACGGTATACCGAGCGAATGAGTAAGCAAAAAATTGGATCATGAATAGTAAATTGTATGCATAATAAACCGCCTCCCTGAAGATAGATGACTTACCCTTGTCTGTGGTGTGACGTATTGTACAGGTAGGTGGTCGCAGTCGCAGTATGGTGTTAGAGACCGAACTTCAGAACACGCGCGTGCGTTCGCACAACTGACTTGTTTGTTGTGGGCACGGATCTCTATGGCAGCCTGACGCGAAGGTACATTACATTTTCGTTCCGATTCTACTAAACTGCATTCTCGCCGAAGTGACGCAAATGGCTGTAATGCAAAGCCGCCGCGAGCAATTGACGTAACGTGATTGATTATCGGAACTAATAAATTGTGCATTAATTAATTGATCTAATAGTTCGATTTTTAATTCTGAATAATTCAAGCTTGGGTGCTACGAACACACTTGATACGCATGTCAAATTGGTTGGGCAGTCAGATGGGAGCCAATCATGCGGGAGTAACCCATGCTAGACAATGTAAATGTGGCTGTGGTCCACTAGGAGGTTGAAAACAATCTATTATCTTTCTCCGGGCAAAACCAGCCTTGTGACATCCGGTGGGTTGAAATTTCTCAATCAAGAATTTATCCACTGAGTTCCTGCTCCCATGTCGTAAGCGGCGAATTAAAACAGGAGTCCTCAAGTCAAGGCGTTTCTCCGAGCCGAGGACTGACTGGCTGGCAGGACTAAAATATGCCCATCGCGCATAAACTTTCGTGGGTCTTACTCATACTGTATTACGCGAATCTCTGACACAGTGGACGTTTGTTTCTTCGAAAAACGTGGGATTCAAATGATGGTCATGTCTCTAATACCCACTTCGGGGTTCGCTATAGGCGATTATAAGCGAACATGTTCGGTTCTTCTAGTTGTTGTACAACAAGTGTTGATGATGAAATGTGTAGCGCTGTGATCGAGTATGGTTAGAGTAGTACAAATTAATCTTCAGCATAAATAACTATGAATCTATCCCACCTTGTGCAGGAATGAAAGGCTTACATAGCTTTGGTTCAAGAACCCCATAAAGGAAACTTCTATGCCGGAAAGCTACTTTACCTCGGTTTCGTAGCTTTCAACAAAAATGGCATGGTAAATCCACGTGAAATGCATCGTGTATGAATACTGTAAGTGAAAATAAGAAAGATAATTTAATTGTCTACAACTTTGTCGAAGACTACTAGTCAATCCGGCTTTGTTAAAAGAAGTTATTAAACTTTTAGTGAAGTGATGTCTGAGTCAGTTTTGCAAGGAGCCTAGCAGCGCATGGCTATGTATTAGTGCTCGATGTCCGCCAATCATACATTTTTGCGAAATAATCGTTTGGCTACAGCTAGACTGATACATAATGTAGTTTAGCTCACTAGTATATTTAGAAGAATTTTAGTGCATAATACGAGGCATGTTTTGATACGAAAACTGTATTTACACCTGTGACCGCATAGAGAACGCCAACACTAACTTTTCATAGAAGAGAGATGAAATATCGAGATATTCGGAAGAATTACTGAAAAATGCCTGTTCTACAACTTTGTAGAAGACACCTAATTTCTATTTCTCTCCGTTGAAAAGTTAGTGTTGGCGCCCTCTATACGATAACATGTGGAATTAAAATTTTCTAACCAAAACATGGCTCGTATTATTTATTATAATTCTTCTGAACATGCTATTGAGCTAAACCTAACCATTATTTCGCAAACATGTTTAGTTCGTGGGAATCGAGTACAGTAGGATTCCGTTTTTGGTAACATTTTTTTTAGTCGCCAAAACTGAAACCGTGCCAAAAATGAAACCTTACCTTAAAAGCTTATATTTTCAGTTTGTGACATCATAATTGTTACAAGAACATTAGTTATATAAGAATATGTGAAAAAGAATGAAAAGATAGAAAAAAATCAGCAAATTTAATTTTATTCGCTATGTTCGCCCCCATAAAATATAGTTAATATGACTTCTATGTTCGGAAATAAAGTTAAAAGTGATACACATTATTATAACAAAATGCGTATTTAGCATTTTTTAAAAGATTTACTATGAACAAAAACAATTTTGCAAAAAAACGGAACTTTTTTCCCAGAAATGGAGCATGCCAAAAACGGAATCTTACTGTACTGATACACAACCATGCACTGCTAGGCCCTATGAAAAACTGACTCAGGCATCACTTCGCTAAAACTTTAACAACTTCTTTTAACAAAGCCGGATGAACTAGTAGCCTTCGACAAAGTTGTAGACAATTAAATTATCTTTCTTATTTTCACTTACAGTGATATTACGATGCACACAGTGCCACCTACTGGCGAAAATGCGATCTAGTGGGTTTTCTCCATACAAATTGTCGAAAAATCCCATACAAACTTCAGGCACGTTGGTCCGGTAGCTAGACATGTCCGATTTGCTTCAAATTTGGAGCAAGGACTTTTGGTGGGACTAGGAATCGACTCATGGGTGGGCCGATAGGAGTCATTTTTTTCTTGTCACTCTAGTATACACCGTACAATGTGAGTTGTTCATTTGAGTGTTAGCCACATAAATATGAGAACATTATCAACTCTTAAATCCGTTAAATTGTGACCTGTGATTTCTTAGGTCACAATATCGTCGCTTTGGTCACTGAGCCCAGCTTGTATATATTTGTAAATATTGTTATTTTTTTTGTCGTATAAATAAATAACAGTGTACGGTCTATCTCGTGTATTTGACGACGCCTGTTCTTTGTTTATAGTTTGAAATTATTGTTCGTAAATGTCTAAGTAGAATTTAAACGTCAAACCGTTACTACTCCGTGCTTGCATGTTTGAGTCGCGTTTAAGTTCTGCTTAATAGCCCAGGTTGGTGTCAAACGTAGGTTTTGTTATTTTTTTGTTCAGAGATTTATTTATTTTTTGTCTATTTATTTATTTATTTTTATATCTACTTATTTATATACTTATTTATTCATATGTTTATTTATTTGCTTATTTATTTATTTATATTTGTTATTTATTTTGCTTGTTTATTATTCATTTTGTTATTATATTTTTTTGTTATAAGTGTTCAATATTTAAAAAAAAATCAAGGAAACAAGTACCGCACATTAAATATTCTTGATAGCTTTTGTACCAAAAATATTTCGTGACACCAACCAAAACGATAAAATTTTTGTAAATGTCAACCGTCATCGTCCTGTCATCTCATCATCACCGTCATCAAATGCGGGGTGGGATGCGAGGAGGCGCGGTGGGTATATTTTGGAAAACGGACAGGGCAAGGATAAAATCTACCGCGAAAAAGTAATGCGGTCTCTAATAGTTCATCGGCCCGGAGGAGTGAAGACCAGCAGCAGCGATTGTCACCGTTATTAAGTGACCGCGCGTTTCCAACGTAAAAAAGTGCAGTGATAAGCAGATCCGTGGGATCTTGTTTTCGCCGTTCAGAACCACCACACGAACGTTAAGGTTCTGTCCGGTCAGTCGAGTGGGATCAGTGTGGTTACCGGTTTCCGTGTAGTGAACGTACTAGTACGACGCGAGTGCAAGGACGGTCTGTGATTGGCAAGTCATTTACGCCATTGTAGATGCCAGTACCCAAGTTACCGGAGGGTAGGCTCTACTAGACCGAAAACGTTGTAAATCCCACTCGACTTTGTGTTAGACACTCGTGTTGAAGATAAAGTGCGCATTGTACCACTCTCCGGGCCCAATAGTGAAACGCAGGCCTCCGCTACAAATAGGCCGAGTTGCTGCTTCATCTGGAGTCCCCCGTCGCCATCGTCCGTCTGTTCCTGCACCACCATCGAAGCCCATCCCGCATCCAGCCTGAAGAAAGTCGACCAACGATCATCACGGCCGCAACGGTATCGCCAGGAGAAGGTTTTGGTGAATAAAAGTGCGCAAGTAAAAATTCAAAAATATTTTCTGTTTGTTTTCAAAAGAATAATTAATAATAAATTACAAGTGTAAGGTCTCTATATACAAGTTGTGTCGTCCATTTTGTTTATAATGTAGTCCTTTTTGGTACTTGCTTCCGCCGAAAATTATTTACGATTCGCTCAGTGACCATAGTGTGGGAAGAAAAGTCCGCCTAGTGTGAATTTCTCCCGGAGACAACCGTGAAACGACCCTAATAGCTGGTGAGTACAGTGTGGCCCCACCACCACCATAAGAACGTTACGAAACCAATACGTAACAATTGGCGCCCAACGCAAAATAAAAGAAAAAGTGATTTGTTTCCAAGACCAGAAGCAAATCCCTTTTTCGTTGTGTCTCCCGGAGAAATTCAATTCACATTGTTCACTTCATTAATCGCGAAGTCATTGGGTCGATATCCAAACTTGAAGTTGATCCTGAAAGTTAATTATGATTAGTGGAATTGCGAATTGTAGCGAGTGATGAAAAATTGTATATCTGGCACGCCGTCGTTTGCTAGTGCTTGAGTAGAAAAATTGATCGTTTGTTTTGAACATATTTCATACACAGGTAGCATTGATCGGATTGAATTTGACATTTACTAATACCATTACATTTGTTTCTTGTCGGGTTTTTGTTTACTTTTCTAGCGGGTGTTAAAACTATTTGTGGTTTGTGATAAATTTGTTATTTTTTGCCTTTTTATACAATGGCAATGGCACAGCTCACATTCGATCAAGCTAGTGAGTTGATCCAAGGTTGGTATTTTGATATGAGTGTGGAGTTTTTAGCCGACGATGAACTGAATTATGAACTGACTGCCCGTTCTGTCAGTTTGTCTATCGGTCTCGATCGCTCACGAAAACGCAAGTGGCTGCGAGACCAATTGAAGGTGGAAAGGGATGATCCGTCGGGAAAATGCCCACGAAGAGTAGTGGGTGATCCTACTGTGGAAGTCGAGGTTTGTACGCATAAGTTTAAAGAGTTAAAAGGTTGTTTGGAACAGGAGGATTTAGAGGAAAAGAAGGTTTGTTTTACTAGAATGGTACATGTCGGTATGCGTTTAGTGACTGTGTTAAGGGACTCGCGGGGGTCGCCTAACCTGCATAGTCAGTTGCAAAATACGGTAGTTGAGTTAGCGGAGATTGTTGATAATTTCTTTCGGGGTACTGCTTCGTCTTCACAGGGGGATCAGCAAGAGGGAAATGATCTTTTAGCTCTGTTGGATGCAGACAAGGCAGATGAAAATCCTAGACCGAGAGTTTCCGTTCTCAGTCAGGATGATCTTGAGTGGATCCATTCGTTGCAAGCGAGAATTACGGATCTAGAAGCCGATTTAGCTCGACGAAGAGAAGTAAAAGATGCTGTAACTCAAACTCTTCCCGATCATGCTCAATTTACTTCATATTCACAACACCCCGATACAAATTTCAGAACATTTCAAAACTATAATTTTCCGCCAACAAAGCCTTCCAATTCATTCGATACTTCATCTAGTTACCATAATTTTCAAAATATCCCAGATCGTACATTACATTCTAACAATATACCAATTCCCAACAATACATACAATATTCCCTATCATCCGACGAGAATTTCTAATCCTACTGGAGCAAATCCCGAGATGTACAACCATGCTTCGGCTATCCCATCTTTCCCTAAACGAAATTCACCTCCCATGTATAGTGGTGTTCTACACAATCCGTACCCCGCACCGTACCACAACCGTCACACTCTTCCTGTGTCCAAATGGAACATCACTAAATACAGTGGTGACGATCAAGGGCTGAAGCTAAATGAGTTTTTGGAAATTGTACAGGCTTTATCCCAAGCTGAGCATGTGTCGGAGGTCGAGCTTTTCGAGTCGGCTGTGCATTTGTTTGTTGGTTCAGCGCTCAAGTGGTATATGGCACAAAGAACCACTGGTAGATTGATGAATTGGCAGCATTTGGTATTTGAATTAAAACGCACCTACATGCACCCTGATTTGGACGCGTTGATCAAAATGAAAATTTACCAGCGTCGTCAACAAAAACATGAATCTTTCCACGAGTACTATTTCGAAATCGAGAAACTGTTCAGAACCATGAGTGTTCAGATTCCCGATTACGAAAAAGTACAGATTCTACAGCAGAATATGCGAGTAGACTACAAGCGACAAATGACATTTATTCCGATAGTCGACCTTGAAACACTTGTTGCTGCTGGACAGAAATTAGATGCATTAAATTTCTCGGCATACAACAAGGTTTTCGGGACGGACAGGAATGTCCAAGTGGTCGAAAGCTCTGAAAACAATTCGAAGAAAAAAAACAAGAACCAATCCCAGACTCAACAGGTGATAGATCAAACCGCAGCAGTGTCTCAGGTCAACCAAAATAGAAACAGTTCACACACATCCACTAATTCGTCTCGTCCCAATCAACTTTCCAACAAAAACAACCAATCCTTACCGAACACCCAAACGAGTCAAAATTCGTCTCAAAATACCGCCCGACCAGACCCGGTCGCGGTGCCATCTGGGTTCAATTCTCGTCCACAGTTCACGTTGGAAGAATTGATAAACACGCACATTCCCCCACCGGCCAATACCTGTTACAATTGCGGGAGGATTGGTCATCACGTAGCGATGTGTAGACAGCCTCGGGGCATATTTTGCAGTACGTGCTGTCTTCGCGGTTTTCCGACTAACTATTGCCCGTTTTGTTTAAAAAACGGACCAAACGCGAACCAAAATCGTCGTTCGCAGACACCCAACGCGTAAGTCAAGACCGTTTTCTTCAACGTACGCCTCCCCCTTACTGGGTACAGGCCACCCGAGATATTTACGCTGAATCTACAGAAATTCTTCAAATTACCTACCCTGTCCCCCACGATAACCGGCCGTACGCACACGTAAAGATTTACGGTTGCCCGGTACGTGCTCTCCTGGACAGCGGTAGCAATCATACGCTTATTAGCGAAACCCTTTTTTCGCAATTGAAGTACAAAAAGTTGCATCGTCCCTCCAAAAACGTGATTCTACGGTCTGCAAGTGGAGACGAACTGCAAATTCAAGGTCAGGCTCATCTTCCATTTGCTTTCCAAGGATGTGTGAAAATAGTTCCTACTTTGGTAGTTGCAAATCTGTCCATAGATTGTATCTGCGGAATGGATTTTTGGAGGAAATTCAAAATTCAGCCCGCGATGCAAAACTGTGAAGGGATTGAGTCCACGGCGTCGGCATCTATTACCGAACACCGTAGTTCTGCAAATATTTTGACCGATGATGAAATTATGGTGATCGAGAACGTCAAAAAACTTTTCCTTCCTGCTCAAGAAGGGAAATTGACCCTGACCAACCGAGCTCAGCATCGTATCGTGTTGGGAGAGGAATGGAAAAATAAACCGCCAGTCCGCCAGTTTCCATACGTGATGTCTCCGAAGACGCAGGATCTGGTAGCCGTCGAGCTGCAACGACTGTTGGGTTTAGGGATTTTGGAACGGAGCAACTCGGATTGGTCGCTTAACTGTGTGCCGGTCATCAAGCCCAACAAAGTTCGGCTCTGTTTGGACGCGCGCAAGATTAACGAGCGGACTGTTCGGGATGCTTATCCGTTGCCTCATCCCGGTCGAATTTTAGGTCAACTTCCCAAGGCTAAATACCTGTCCACGATAGACCTGTCTGAAGCGTTTCTCCAGGTTCCACTGGACCAAGAATCGCGGAAGTACACGGCCTTTTGTGTACAGGGTAAAGGGCTATTCCAATACACACGGATGCCTTTTGGGTTGATCAACAGTCCTGCTACGTTAGCACGACTGATGGACAATGTCCTGGGCCATGGGATGCTTGAACCGTACGTCTTCGTCTATCTCGACGACATTGTTGTGGTGACGGAGACATTCGAACACCATGAACGCCTTCTAGTGGAGATTGCACGTCGCTTAAGGGAAGCAAACTTAAGCATAAACCTCCAAAAGTCTAAGTTTGGAGTGTCTGAGATTCCCTTCCTGGGATATCTCCTTAATACAGACGGTCTTCGAGCCAACCCGGAAAAAGTTCGTCCTATTGTCGAATACGAACGGCCCAATACCGTAACAAAACTAAGGAGATTCCTAGGAATGGCGAATTACTATCGGCGCTTCATCTTAGACTTTAGCGGGGTGACCGCTGCACTCACAAACCTTCTGCAAAGCAAAACGAAAACCATCCGTTGGAACGATGACGCCGAACAGGCATTTTGCGAAATCAAAGAGCGGCTGATATCTTCACCAGTCTTGGGCAGTCCTGATTTCAGCAAGGAGTTCTGTATCCAAACGGATGCTAGTGACGTGGCGGTAGCTGGGGTTCTCACACAAGAACAGGATGGGGTAGAGCGGGTCATTTCATTCTACTCCCATAAACTGACAACGCCCCAGAAGAACTACCATGCCGCAGAAAAGGAAGCGCTTGCAGCCATTCTCGCCATCGATGCATTCCGTGGGTATATTGAGGGTTACCACTTCACCCTAATAACCGATTCTTCCGCGCTGACCCATATACTCAGTACAAAATGGAAGGTCGGGTCACGATGCAGCCGATGGGCGTTGAATCTGCAGCAATTCGATATGACCGTCAAGCATCGCAAGGGCAAGGAGAACGTGGTTCCGGACGCCCTCTCGCGAAGCATCGCAGCTGTTCAAGAATCGTCGTGGTACGCGTCAATGTCCGACAAAGTGGCTCGCCGGCCCGATGATTTTGTAGACTTCAAGATCGACGATGGTAAACTCTTCAAGTTTATCACCGTGAACGATAATCCCTGTGATACTCGCTTCGAGTGGAAAATGATTCCCCCGCCCACCGAAGTTCCTAATATTCTTCGACAGTACCACGACGATTACTTTCATCCAGGCTACGACAAAACCCTTGCACGGATCCGTCAAAGATTCTACTGGCCTAAGATGGCAGTTGAAATACGGCGGTACGTTCAACAGTGTGGAATGTGCAAGGAAGTCAAAGCTTCTTCCGTCCCTGTTGCACCTGCCATGGGAAACATGAAAATTGCCACCCGCCCTTGGCAGATCGTATCAGCGGATTTCATTGGCCCTCTCCCCGGCACTCGTCGCGGTAGTCAGCACATTTTGGTAGTTTGTGACTACTTTTCGAAATGGGTTCCTGAGTGGGGGGGGGGGTTTCGAATGGGTTCCAATGGTTCCTGAGAAACTCGGTTCCTGAAGTGATAATCACTGACAACGGAAGCAGTTTCATTTCCAAAGAGTTCAAGGAGCTGTTGGATCGTTTCAAAGTTGCCCACTGGCTCAACTCACGATATCACTCACAGGCAAACCCGGTCGAAAGAGTCAACCGAACTATCAATGCTGCTATCAGGACATACGTGAGGGAGGACCAACGCCTTTGGGACACTCGTGTGTCGGAGATCGAGATGGTTTTGAATACCAGTGTTCACTCGTCGACTGGATTCACACCATACTTCATTAATCACGGTCACGAGTACTCTGAAGTTGGCACCGATCATTTACTCACCCGTCTCGATGTAAAGCTGACTTCGGAAGAGATGGAAGAACGACGATCGAAAATGTTTGAGCGAATCTACGACCTTGTCCGCAAAAATCTGGTGAAAGCTCACAATGCTTCCCAACATCGCTATAACTTACGTCACAGAAAATTTTCCAAATCGTTTGTAGACGGCCAGTTGGTGTATCGGAGAAATATGAAACCGTCAAGTGCGGCCCAGAATTACAATGCCAAGTACGGCCAACAATTTCTCCCATGCCGCATCAAGGCGAAAATTGGGTCGTCCTCCTATGAGCTGGAAGATTTGAAGGGCAAAAGTTTAGGGATTTGGCCGGCTGCCCATCTAAAACCTGGTTAGCATCATTTCCGCATTGCAGCTGTACGATTTCGGGAAAAAAAAGTATAAAGAAAGGAAAACTGAAACACTTTATTCGCACGTCCAAATAAAACGAAAAGGCAGCTGCACTATCTACCAACACTCAGAGTCCTCCGGTATCCTCCACCGATCTCAAAGATAACGGTGCAAGCTTCGACGTTCAATCTAAAACAAAACAAAAAAAAAACATAATTAGCAATCAAAAATACTTACCAACATCACGAATCATCCTATTTTCAACACTACATAAACAATCAACATTAGTCAGCTGAGTATGAGTAGCTGTGACAGATCGGATAATAGACAATCTGACGACAGGGTTGTGCTGGGTTACGACGGGGTTACGTTTGCCCGCCGCCAGTTTTAAGTCGACTTTACACTCTAAGTGTGAATGGGTTAATTCTGCGTAACTTCAGCTAGTTTTCTCTCGCATGTCGAGAGAGTAAAAGAAGTTCGCAACGAGTTAACCATTTCACAAAAGTAATAGTCTTTCCGACTCTTGAAAAAGAGTCCGGTAAAGCACAAATTTAAATTTAGGGGCCCCTAGCATAATTAAAAGTTAGTGTTTAGTGTTATTTATGGCATGGATGTGAGTGTAAATGAAGAGGAATGAAAGGCTAGCAAATTGAATTCTGAGTGAGTGTGTGCGGTATGTAAGCGGTAGTGTTAGATGTTTCGTCCAAGGATAGCCCTTGTGACGGTAATGGTAGCAGAAAGAAATGTCAAATTCCGTCTGAATTCTTTCTGGTAATTTTCCGCAATTTGAAGCGTATCCGATCAATAATTCTACTCAGCAAATGCAGCAACGGCTTTTATTCTGACGCATTATAGGCAATTTCGACAGTGAAACTTTCACAGTTGTTTTGGGATTGATGGATGGATTGAATCGTACCTGATTGTGATAGCTAAATCGGTGAGTGTGCGGGACTAAAAACGGGCAGGCTCACTTCCTCAGCGTCACGTAATTTCGTGGGACAGATTCCTCTGGCCTTTGGAAAAATCATTCCACGAAATTAAAACTGGCACTCGGGAAGAAGTAGTCGCGTTTGAAGTCGGCATTCATTCAAAAAAAAACCATTTGGGTTTTTTTTTTACCCGAGTCGGGGAAAATTGTGACCTGTGATTTCTTAGGTCACAATATCGTCGCTTTGGTCACTGAGCCCAGCTTGTATATATTTGTAAATATTGTTATTTTTTTTGTCGTATAAATAAATAACAGTGTACGGTCTATCTCGTGTATTTGACGACGCCTGTTCTTTGTTTATAGTTTGAAATTATTGTTCGTAAATGTCTAAGTAGAATTTAAACGTCAAACCGTTACTACTCCGTGCTTGCATGTTTGAGTCGCGTTTAAGTTCTGCTTAATAGCCCAGGTTGGTGTCAAACGTAGGTTTTGTTATTTTTTTGTTCAGAGATTTATTTATTTTTTGTCTATTTATTTATTTATTTTTATATCTACTTATTTATATACTTATTTATTCATATGTTTATTTATTTGCTTATTTATTTATTTATATTTGTTATTTATTTTGCTTGTTTATTATTCATTTTGTTATTATATTTTTTTGTTATAAGTGTTCAATATTTAAAAAAAAAATCAAGGAAACAAGTACCGCACATTAAATATTCTTGATAGCTTTTGTACCAAAAATATTTCGTGACACCAACCAAAACGATAAAATTTTTGTAAATGTCAACCGTCATCGTCCTGTCATCTCATCATCACCGTCATCAAATGCGGGGTGGGATGCGAGGAGGCGCGGTGGGTATATTTTGGAAAACGGACAGGGCAAGGATAAAATCTACCGCGAAAAAGTAATGCGGTCTCTAATAGTTCATCGGCCCGGAGGAGTGAAGACCAGCAGCAGCGATTGTCACCGTTATTAAGTGACCGCGCGTTTCCAACGTAAAAAAGTGCAGTGATAAGCAGATCCGTGGGATCTTGTTTTCGCCGTTCAGAACCACCACACGAACGTTAAGGTTCTGTCCGGTCAGTCGAGTGGGATCAGTGTGGTTACCGGTTTCCGTGTAGTGAACGTACTAGTACGACGCGAGTGCAAGAACGGTCTGTGATTGGCAAGTCATTTACGCCATTGTAGATGCCAGTACCCAAGTTACCGGAGGGTAGGCTCTACTAGACCGAAAACGTTGTAAATCCCACTCGACTTTGTGTTAGACACTCGTGTTGAAGATAAAGTGCGCATTGTACCACTCTCCGGGCCCAATAGTGAAACGCAGGCCTCCGCTACAAATAGGCCGAGTTGCTGCTTCATCTGGAGTCCCCCGTCGCCATCGTCCGTCTGTTCCTGCACCACCATCGAAGCCCATCCCGCATCCAGCCTGAAGAAAGTCGACCAACGATCATCACGGCCGCAACGGTATCGCCAGGAGAAGGTTTTGGTGAATAAAAGTGCGCAAGTAAAAATTCAAAAATATTTTCTGTTTGTTTTCAAAAGAATAATTAATAATAAATTACAAGTGTAAGGTCTCTATATACAAGTTGTGTCGTCCATTTTGTTTATAATGTAGTCCTTTTTGGTACTTGCTTCCGCCGAAAATTATTTACGATTCGCTCAGTGACCATAGTGTGGGAAGAAAAGTCCGCCTAGTGTGAATTTCTCCCGGAGACAACCGTGAAACGACCCTAATAGCTGGTGAGTACAGTGTGGCCCCACCACCACCATAAGAACGTTACGAAACCAATACGTAACAAAATTTTAGAAGTTCTTCGAATAACAAGTAATCTAATTTATATTAACAAGTTGGGGCCGGGCTGCAGAGAGAAATTACGGGCCCGGGGGGTCCGGCATAAAGGCCCCCTCCATCATTGTAGATTTTTCGAACACAGAAACGGTTAAGCTCGATATATGTTGGAAAAAATAATTATCAGTTATTTTGTATTTCATGGAGAACTATAGGGGTATTTCAAAGGGTGGCACGGTCATTTTTTTTCGTTTATTTTCCGTTGGTCTCTGTTCGCACTGTGTGCCTATCCCCGACACCTGAGAGGTGACTCCAAAACCAGATATCGGTTCATTTGCACCGGGACCAACGACTTTACTTCCCTTGCGAATAAAGATGTGACACAGAGTTTTCACCTCAGAACATCCCAGCGACCTCGGTTTGGATTGAAGCCAGACGCACTGTACTGAGCGGCGGTCATGCTTACCACTCAACGACCGGCGTCGTCTATGATCACAAATTTGTCAAACAACAATGTTTATTTTTTTCATAACTTCAAATAGCATAAAGTGCAGAAAAATATTCAGCTAAGCTTTAGATTTAGCGTCTTTTAAGTACTGCCATCAAATTCTGTACGGCAACCTCGTCCACTTTGTTCGCCACAGACAATTTACTTTGACAGTTTTGAGTCTTCTTTAGGTTCCGCTTCACGATGGACCAATATTCCTCGATAGGGCCGAGTTATAGCGTGTTGGGAGGGTTCATGTCCTTAGGCACCACCAGAGCCTTGTAGGCGTTATACCACTATATTTCCTTTTTCCGTAATGATAGTATTCAAAATTCGTCCAAAATAGTGCGGAATACTCGTATTGCTTCAACCTTGCTTGGCGTTTTTTCATGCATTTTTCACATAAATGGCCTCGTTGACGGGCTCGGTCGCAATAAAAATATCGCATTTAAAACCACAAGTACAGAAAAGCTGCCGAACCAGATATTTCTTTGTGAACTTCGGCAGCTTCATATGCTGAAAAATGTCGGACACTGTTCCTCCCGTTTCCCTGTGTTTCTTCTCTTGCTTGGACGACACTGTCTAAGAGGAAATGTCAAATAATAAAGTCATCGTTCTGCACGAATGCAAATAAAGTTTTTTGCGAATTTGTTGAACATCGCGCAAAGAAATGCGTTTAGTTTAAGTCGACCTTTTAAATATCTCTACGAAATTTTGAGTGGTTTTGAGTTTTCATATTTATTCAGAAGTCGGTATTGCATGGATTTTTTCGAATCTTTGTCAGGTAAAACTTCTCATTTGTTCGGTAGTGTTGCTGATTTTTTTTTGGTTTCTGGGAAAACTGATTCAGGTGATTTTAGCGATTTCTTCATTTAAATATTTGGTACAAAAGGAACAAACGAGGGAAAACGAATAAATAGTTAAAATAAAGCAAAAGAAAAAAGGTACAAAATGACATTGAATTAATGGGAAAAGAATGAAAATATACAAATAATCAGAACCTGCTAATATCAAAAAAGATCAAAAACGGAGAAACAACAGAAAAAGACAAAATTAAGACAATGGAAAAATTTAAAAAAAAATGCTTGCATGAAAACAATTTGAAGAAGTAGCAAAATAAAACCGATTGCATAATTAAATCAATGAAATTAAACGAAGGAAATGAAAAAGAAAATTAGACAAATATCGAAAAATAGAAAAATATTGCAAAATTGATAAAATAGTGAAAAACGGGTAAATAACGAAATTAAAATTAAAACTTCATGGACATGGAAAACAGTTAAACAAGACTATAATAAACAAATACAGAAACGAACGAAATGGATTCACTGTGATAGACGGTAATATAGCAAAATTATACAAAATGTTTGAAATATATAAACTATTACCGCATTAAAAAATGGGAAGCATGAAAACAAGTAAATAAGAAAATGTTAAAACTGTTGCAAAACGTTTCAAACAGAATAAATGATAAAATACAAGAATGAACTTTAAAAAAATGAAATAACCATGAAAACAAAAAATATATATATATATATATATATATATATAAAAGTCAATGTTTGTATGTATATGATTTATAGACTCCCAAACGGCTTAACCGATTGCCGTAAAAATTTGTACATAGTAGGCATTTGTTATGGAACGTGTTTGTGTGCTATTTGTTGGGGATTATCTGCCCGCCAGATGGCGCTTCGAAACAAATTGTGTTTTTTTCCTATTTCGTTGAAAGTCGCAGCAAAGCGCGATGGGTATTAGCTAGTCTATATATATAAAAGTCAAAGTTTGTATGTATATGATTCATAGACTCCCAAACAGCTTAGCCGATTTTCGTAAAAATTTATACACTGTAGGTATTTGTTATGGGGCGTGTTTGTGTACTATTCGTTGGAGATTATATGCCCGCCAGATGGCGCTTTGGAACAAATTGTGTTTTCTTCCTATTTCGTTGAAAATCGCAGCAACGCGCGATGGGTTGTAGCTAGTATATATATAAAAGTCAAAGTTTGTATGTATATGATTTATAGACTCCCAAACGGCTTAACCGATTTCCGTAAAAAATTGCACACAGCAGGTATTTGGTATGGGGCGTGTTTGTGTGCTATTAGTTGGAGATTATCTGCCCGTCAGATGGCGCTTTGGAACAAATTGTGTTTTCCTCCTATTTCGCAGAGTGTCGCAGCAACGCGCGATGGGTATTAGCTAGTTATAAATAAAAATAAATATAAATAGTTGAAGGAAAAATAGAAAACAGGAACAAGTGGAAATAGCCCAAAACAGACAATAGTGAAATCATAGAAATATGTAAAATCGAAATGATTTTAATGGGTAACAATGAAAATCCTACAAAAAAAAATAAAAAAACAGGAATATTATCATGAAGAAAAATAAGAGAAATTTTTGAAAAATAAATGGGTTCAAAAATAAATTTTTATAAAGTAAAAGCGAAAAAATTGACGAAATGGAAAACCGAAAACATGCACGAAACGCAAAAAGATCATAATCATGAAAATAGTAGCAAAATAGAAAACATGGAATTCAAAGCTGTTTAAATGGGTAAAAAAGGAAAATATTAAAGGTAATGGAACATACCAGTAATCAAAATTGGGCGAATATTGAAAAATCCATGCAAAAGAAAAGCATATATTTCAAAACTGATTAATTGGGAACAGAAAATTTCACAACATAAAAAAATTAAAACGAAAAAAATAAAAAAAAACTTCAAGCAAATGAGAGAAACCTAAAATGAAATATATGGAAAAAGGAGGATACAGAAATACTAAAATAAGTTTATTGGAATGTATGAAAAAATGCAAAGACATAATAGGAAATAAAAGTTTAGTTGAATAAATTTAATGAAATTAATTAAATAAACGAATACAAAAGAAACGAATAAAACGATAGATAAAATGCAAAAATGGAAAAACATGAAAAGATGAAACGAATTGAAAAATGGGACAGATACACAATTTTTGTATTGTTTTATATTTGCTTTTTTGTTTCCTTTTCCATTTCATCCATGTTTTGTATTCTTTCTATTTTCTTCATGTAATCTTATTTTACTTTTTTGTATATTCTGCCTTTTATTTTCTTTTTTCTATTTTTGTCATTTTCATGTCTTTTTTTTTAAATTTGTCCCATAATTTCAAAAAAGACACAAAAATGGTAAAAATAGAAAATGAAAAATATGGGGCAAAATATACAAAAAAGTAAAATAAGATTGAATGAAGAAAATAGAAAGATACAAAACCTGAATATCTGGATGAAATCGACAAAGAAACAAAAAAGCAAATATGAAACAAGAGAAAAAAAACGGATTTTTTTTAAATTGAGAAAGTTTGTTAAAGATAGTAAAAACTTTCGGGTTCTCGTATTTAAATAAAAAATTTCAAATGAATTCGTCGATTTTCACGTTCTTTCTTGATTTGTGGAGTTATTCAGAATTAGTTTCATAAATCGTATTTGACCAGTCAAGCATTCTAAAAGAAGGTTGCTGAGCTTTATTCATCTTTCTAATAGATTCTTTTGTGATTCATTTAGCAGCCACGATGGATTGAATTAAGTAGAAATAGAAGTCACATATCGTCCTGAAGAAATAAAAAATCGCAATTGGACTAATCTCTAAAATACCACTGTTTTTTGAAACCCATACACAGATTGAATGTTTCGAATTAATTAGTAAAATACGAATCTATTTCGAGAGCCCAGAACTTTTAACTTTAACTAACTTAAATTTTTATTTGAGATAACTGTTGTAAAGTATGAAATATAAAATAAATTTTTGTTTTTTAATGCGCAATTTACAAAAAAAGATGTGGTCTTTTTGCCCACTGCGCGTTAAAATCGTTTTTGAATTCTAAGTTTCAAAGTTTTCTTTTGATTAGTCTTTCATGCAGTATAAACTATATAATGTAATGTACGATTAACTTTATGATAGGAATTGTAGGAAATTAAATCATACAAACATTGAAATCCTAATTGAATTTTCAAATAAATTGTTATTGATAAAATATTTGACAGAATCATTCCTTCTGTTCAAAGTCCGGGCCCCATCCCGCAACTGCGGGCCTGGGGGAAAACACCCCGTCCCTCTCCCCACGTGGCGGCCCTGCGTTGGTGTATTGGATTTAACATATTTAAGAAATGTAATATAATGTAAATCTGTATATATGGAATAGTTCTGAGCTAAATTCTCAAAATTTTGATCTGCCGAACCATCATTCAGGCCAAAAATTTGCTTCGATGCGAGTGATCAAAGCGGCCTCGATATACGGTGCGCCCTTTTAAGCGTTATTTACACAGATTATGAAGCAGGGCTCGATACGTTATTACGAAACAGGTGTGATCTTTTAATAGAATTGCTAATTTCCATACCCGTTTTGTCGATTAGTTCCCCCTCGATAGGAAGAGAACTACTATTTCTTAACGATTAAGGGCATTATGATAAGGTTGGAAGGATTGCGCTACAGCTTTTATCTTACATTCATTCATGTAAGATAAGTTGTAAAGTTGTAAAGTGTTTATAATGGATTTAGTTCTTACCTGCTGGTATGAGATTTGTCTATTGCACGGAGACTGCAAAATGACAATAACTGAACCGTACTAATTTGAATATCGTGCGCTCTTGGTAAATTTTTGTATAGTTTAAACTGGCAACAATGTTTATTACGACAATCTTAAATAAACTTGGAAGGAAGACATCTGTCTTAAGTGTGTTCAGCTTATTATAACTTATTTTTACCTAACAAAGAGCTCGAGTAGATTATTTTATTTTACGCATTGCTCCTAATTGTTACTGTATTACAATTCTATCTGACCGTCCGCCAATACTCGCATACATGTATTTGCGAATTTGTGCGCAGTGCCAAACAACGTTGCAGTCAAGCCATGACGACCACTTGCTACCTTATGTCTATCTCTCTCCGTCATCATTGCAGTCGTTAAGCATTTCTACAGTAACTATTTTGGGTTCTTCTGGGAGCCCCTACGCAACTCTTCCTTTACCGTACCCTATTTGAGCACCTGTCTCTCCTAGACGCCCGTATAAATAATGAAGTCTAGCTTCCATTCCTAATGCATGCATGTTTCTTTCTCCGCCCTACATTTATAGTAATGCGTTCAGTGGCCTAGTAACGAGCCTAGAACAAACTTTCCAAAAACCTCGTTAGAACGGTTAGACTGCGATACGAAACGCAAAGTGATAGATTAGTTCTGCACCATTGGTGGTCTTCAGAGCACGTGTTTCGTGGCCGATCTTTCGTGTGTTAGTTATTTGGTCGCTCCTTGAAAAAAATCTGCTGAACCGGAATCTATTACTGAACAAATTCAACGTTGATTTTCCAACTCGATCAAATTAATCCATATAAGTGCAATAAAATATCTTCAGATTTAGAAAGCTACAACATCACCCGACCGCTGGAAGTCAAAGCGGACAGTAAAAAGGGCAGGCAAGTTCATGAAACAATATATTTATTTCCTACGCCGCTTTCAAGTGAATGCATAAACCTGACAGTGATTTCTGACAGAGTGAGTGTTTGTGGTTGGGAAAGGAAAATGAGTACATTTGTTGAGTCACGTTGAAGTGCAAGTTTTGATGGCTACTGGAAGAAAATCTTTCTTGGTAATTAATAAACCTTGGCTAGTTTCATAACCCGGCGTTGTATCAATTTACAAATTACTATACTGCCATCAGTTCCATAAAAATAAGAAATCCCATAGACAATGGGACAAATATGCGATCATGGTCGGTATATGTATGTGGAGAATCGTAGGCATTTAGAATTTGATGACTTCAAATAATTGATTAAGTCATAACTTCAGCACATTTTTCAGACTGTTCTGTGAACCGGAAGCGGCTCTAGAGAAAAGTCACACTTTTGTCTACCGACACATGTGAAGATATAAAATGCTTTGAAATAATGAAATCTTATCCGATTTGAGTAATTTCAAATGGAAATTTTCGGAAACTTTTGATAAAACCAGATTTAACTCTTTGGATGCAATGTTTCTTTTGCATCTCTTATAACAGAAATGTAGAGAATTGAATTAGTTAGGAAATTTACGTTTCGACTTCGTCTCTTCAGAATCCGACACTAGCTTAGTGACAGGAATAAGTTAGCGTCGGATTGACACTAGCCCAAAAAACCGAAAATACTATTTCTGTTTCTGAGCAAACACCTAGTCCTGCGTGATGTTCCGCAAGAGATTGAGTTCTGATTAAGCTGATAAGAGTTCATGAAATCGAAACTTTGTTCTGATGAGGCTAGGTCCAAACGCATTTGAAATGCTAGAACATTCCTAAACTCAATAAATATAATCAATCCCTCCATATCGAACAACACAGCTCCATGCTTAAACATAATTATATTCCAACTGATTTAAATATCCAGCTTGCCCGGAATGTTCCCCGTAATCCATCCACCCTCCATCGAACCCTTTGCTGGCTTCGGTGTAATTAAGATGATGATGACTTGACGATAATTAGTCAGGCGTTGGAATTCATCGGTAGAGAAAGAAAAGTAAAAACTTGTTGAATCAGAAAGGTGTTAATAAAGTGCGACACCGACACCGGGTCTGGCTGAGACTAGAGCTGTTCTGGCTAAGATCAAAAGTTTTTCTCCTTCCGTGCGTACAACCAAACCAATCCAGCCAGCCTCTTCCTTCCACGCACTGGTTCGGCCTCGCAGCAAAAGGGAATAATAAATCCTGTCCATTTTGAAAGGATTATGTGTAGGAATAATTTCCTTTGGGCTGATTAATTGCCTTAATCTTGCTCTTCCCATTTTCAAGAGGGTCTTCCGGCTGCCGAAGGTCGCCCGGTTAGCTTCTCATGGGAAGTTTTCGTGTCTGGAAGAATTGCTGCGGTAATAGCGTGTTAATTTGATCGTTATGAGATCGAGATAAAAGTTGGAATGGTGAATGGTTTGGATGTTGGAAGGTTTTTGTACGTTTAACGGAGATCTTAAAGCAGAGTGTAGTGAATTATTATAAAGTTGACACTAGATCAATTCGAGTACGAATTGCATTACCTTTATTCATATCAAATAATGACAGTGAAAAGAAACAAACAATTTAATCTTCGACTTCACTCATCAGCCGACAAAGGTATTGCGTTTTTCATATCGGTAAGTAGCGTAAATTCCCGATGGAAAAGAAAAACTAGAAAACGGTAAATTATCTCTAGAATGCAGTTAAGTGAAGTTGAGCACGCAAACAGCACTCATCGGGGGAAATGTAATCTCTCAAATGGAGTTATTCCCTTTGGTTACAATGAATCACACTGCTATAGCTATAGGTATGATGTTGGAAAACTGAAAGTTCGGAGCGTGAAAAACTTCCGAATCGCGCAAGTTTTAATGGAAACAACGCCCGATATATCAACTGAAGTTGGTCGTTCGGGTTGAAAATACCTACTCAATAATACTGCTAGATTTTCAATGCATTTCGAATCACGCACAGTTTAGTTCAGTCTATTAGTTTTGGTACACTTTGTTCCGAGAAAGTATTCAATACGTGTTGAATTATTTGAAACTATGGTCGATTTGCAAAGTTATTGAATAATGGTCTAACTTTGATATATTGTTGTTCGACCCCCAGCCAGAAATGGTTCATTTTGGTTGGTAGGATTGTAGCCTAGCCCTGTAATTGTCGGGTACACTATGAATTGGTTGTGGTATCTATTGAAACATAATTGGGTTCCGCAACTAAACCGTTCTGGTTTAAGTTTTGTTAAGGAGCTGTAGATTTTTAAAAAAAAAAAAATAGAATTTTTATTGGGCTAAAATGTGCTATTGAGTCTTAACAATCATATACCAAAAATGGGAGGCGACAAGAACATCTAACTGTTCAAATTTTTGGGGCCTGGTCAATAATCGCGTAACATTGGTATCCGGCCATCGACCCCTTTAAATAAATGTTCCAGTTGGAGAGTGTCGAGTGGATTTTTCTCAGCTTTCAAATTACGTTTCTTTAGTGATGAAGCTGGATGGAGCTCGATTTTTAGGGTAAAAAGGTATAATACGCCCCACCAGGCAAAATACTTAATTTCTATTTCCAGGATTCTTGAATTGGCTGAAACGTAAAAATGACTTATAACAGTATCATTTTAACCTATTAGAAAGAGTCGGAATCGGTAGAACTATTTCGAGCAACATATTGGAATATTAAAGTTCCTATCTTAGTTTTTGGAATGACGAAACTACGTGTGCGTGTAGAATTATTTATGTCTACACCACAGCTCATCACCGGATAAAACACCTCATTAAGTTCTGGATGGTATGCCCTTTTATTGGCACAACCGTAAAGTAACTATTGAGCCAATTATAAGCTTCAAATAATAGTAATATAGATTTTCCTTAGACAAATCAAGTTTTCATACAATGTGTGACTTTTTTTTAGCAAGATAAAAAATTTAATAGTTCGATTAGGGAATATTGTTATGGGGTATACTCACCGATTGCTGTGGCGTATTCTCTCATTTTATTTTATTACACAGAAACTGGAGGCATTTGGCCTTGGGTAAGCGATAAAACTAGAATTTGAGCATCTTTGACAAATGTATTATAACATTTTTATTTGCATACTTTCAACAAGAACTTAAGTGGGAACAATTTTGTACTTAATTTAGCAATAAATTAGACTAGTTACTACAGACATCTTAAAGCCCAACGCTGAAATAAAGCTATTTCTGTGCGTTTTAAACCCGTCTACCCTATAAGTTCAGGGGTTTACGGTTCGGTTTCGTCTCTTCAGAACCATGGCGCTTGACTACTGCACCGGACTCACGCTAGTTCAAAATTGGAAACATTAGGGGAGGGTGAGGACACTTGATCCTTGGAGATATTTGATTCCCTGGCCACATTTCATAATCTATGCACAAAAAATTATCATAATATAACAAGAAAATGAAATATTTGGTCGTTTATGATGTTTAAAAAACAAATCTAATATATTACGTTCACAGAAAAAAATATTTTGTAATTTTAAATTTATTTTCATGTACATATTTGGAGCATGAATATAAATGTAAAACTAAGTTCCACTGAAAATCCACACGACTTGTCGTGCTTTCTTCAACGAATTTTATTATAATTCTACACGTGGATTGAAAATTACAGTTTCTTCAAACGGAAAACCAATGCACTTCAATGTATTTTTTACACGCTTATTGCTGTAAAATGAATGAATGAAAGTGTAACATTGTATGCTTTTTGATGCTACAATTGAGTGCATTGATTTTAACGTAATTTTCAATCATTAGCTCTCTCAAACACTTGCGAAATGTGTAGAAAGAGAAAAATATCATTTTCATAAAGCACCTGGCACTATTAATTGATCAAAAATCCTTTTTCCGTGAACAAATTATGGTATAAGTTATTGAAGGTTGGAAAGGCCAGTTAAACCACACTGATTTACCGAAAATACTTATCTTGACTTTCTACTGTGGTTAAAGTTTGTCGTGCATCTAAAAAGGTAGTCTTATTAATAAATTTGTCAGGATAGGTGATTAGTTGAACTTTCGTGTCTATTAGTCATAGTGTGCTTTGTTTCTTTAGCGCTAGTAGGCGGGGGATCAAGTTACCACACATTTTTACAAAAACCTCGTTTTGGCATGATTTACAAAACTGTTCGTATTACTGACAGGACATAGTATTCGGATTTTAACATTATTCATAGCTTTTACATTTCTAATTGACTACAAAATGGTGAATTTTGCAATTGAAATTTTTATTTCATGGAAAAGTTATGAAAGAAAAACAAAAATGGGATCAAGCGTACCCCCTCTCCCTTACATGTGAAGAGTGTAGCCACAATTAAATCTGTACCGGGAGTTCAAAAATCTTTTCTATCTGTACTCTTCTATAAAAAAATCTGTACCAGATTCTGTACCCAAACAATAACAAGTTTGTTTTTAAAAAATATTTTTCTTACACTTAATTTTCATTCAGGGAAACCAAACCAGAAATTTCGACTCGGAATTGATTGTTTTATTTGAGCTAGAATTCCGCAAGTAGTCAGAATTCCGGATGAGTTTGACTAGGTAATGTCAATATCAGCTCCAGGGACCAGGTGAGATTCTCGCCGCCAGCTTGTTTGCAACCTAAGGTCGGTGACAGAGTGGCGACGGGAAGCTGAGCTGGGGCTATTAATGACAATAGGTTGCAAGAGACCTGCTTGCAGCAAATCAAATGGAGCATGTCAGAATAAACGTAGACACTCCGAGAAGATTCGCTTGGTTTTCACTTCGACATCATCCCTGTGATTTGCTGGAAGCAGGTTTCGTGCATATCGTATTCTAATGTCGGCTTCAATTCAAGCTCAGTCAGTATCAGCTCCATTTCAGATTCTTGCCATCACTCTGTCAGCGGCCTAACTCAACGTTTACCTACTATTCATTGGGATTCATCGCAGTGTTAAATTATTTTACCCTGCTGTCATGTAAAAATCTGTACCAATCTGTACTTTTTTACAAAAATCTGTAATCTGTACCGTACAGAATCTGTACCAAAAACACTTAAAAAATCTGTATCTTTCTCGATAAATCTGTACTTGTATATCCTCCGAACTTGTATTCTGGTAACTAAATTATACTTCATCGTCCTGTTCGGTTGCTTAGAGGCACAGACAGCACAATGGTTGGTACTGTATTTTTAAGAACATACCGATCCGAAAGTCCTGGGTTTCTCTTGATCGACTTCAGCACCTTCCTACTCAGTTACCGATTCGAATTTCCAGCAAGAAATTCGCTTTGGATCTTCTAGGCCACACTCACGGAACCGCTTGTGAATATATTACACGGTAGGAGTTTCGACGTGGGTGTGCTGGATCAGTTTTGTCTTTTCGTTTTACATCCAGCATATTTTTTTAATGCTAAACGTATCGTGATGTATTTTTCAAATAAATGGCTGTCAAAACTTCCGAAACTAGAGTCGCTACTACTGTGAATACATTTAGTGTGCGGATTCTAAGTGAAGCTGATTTTAAGTAACGGTAAACTAAATGTTTGTTTGAAAATCTTTGAAGGGAACGATCTGATTAGTTTTCGTTATCCATTGTATATGGACATAATAAGTTTGTGGCCAATTTGTGTTTGTGTTATATCTTTATCTATAAAAGAGTGAACACCGACTTAGTGGATCTGCGTTTTGGAGCTGGTAGAGTAGACGTGCCCTTATTCACTCATTAGTCACGATGTCACACTATTTCGCTGATAACACGGCTTACACTGATTGGATTGCGCTTAAATTCGTGTCAACATCCTTGCTTCGTTCTTAAGAAGCAGATCAATAAAACATTTGGCTTGGAAAATGTAAAATACTCGCGTTAGAGCGAAGCGAAAAGTCGAGTACAACGCACCCTTATTCATCCTACCATTTGAGCTAATGCGTTGAATAGAGATAGCAGACACTGCTCTAACTAATGTGTTCAAATGGGTGGGATGAATAGAGGTGCTAAGATGAATTAGGGCACAGTAACCCTAGATGCATAAATTACATCGAATGGCATTAGATCGTCATTTGCTGGTAAACGGAAGAGGCAACCCAGTAAAGACTGCCGAAAAATGAACCGAAATTCCGGCTGGCCTTTGCGAGAATTCCGGCTTCAATGACACAAACGATTCCAACTTGACGGAATTCCGGCTGGATTTACTGGGTTGGAGCCAGCAAATATCCAAGACATGCAAGGATATCTTAGAAAACACACTTTGCAAAGACAAAGAAAAGGGTTTCTCATCGCGTACACACCAAAAACCGCTTGTTGACAGCAAATAAACAAACAAAGACTACCCGTATACGTATGCACCAAAGAAACAGCAAAGGTCCGTTGTCCCCTGCAGAGAACGAAATGAGTGAATCGCCAAAAAAAGTTGCGCTAAGTGGAATAGTTGATTAAGGCGAAAATGGAGCTTGTGCTTACCACATCATACACGTAATGCAGTACTGATAGCGTTCAATTGTTCAGCTGCGGTAAAAAGCTTCGTGGAAACGAATAGCACGACGTCGAATATGAAAACATTATAACTAAGATTCCCATGTATATGGACAATGATATGAAGGAAATTCTCCTGCACGATTTGGCACCCCGCACTAGCACCAAGATTCATCTTGAAATATGGAGAACTGGAATCGGTCACAAATGACACTTGGAGAAACTTTTTCACAACCGTGGTCGGGTGGTGAGAATGCGGCTAACCAACCTATTTCTTTTTTATGGCTTTCGAGAGCAGATCGCCTCAAGGTATTAACTACATGCAATGAACACTATGCACATACCATGGGCGGAAAGCATTGCTTCCAGAATAGGAAGCTGCAATAATTTTCGGTTGGTTATTTCTTGAATAGTAATTTTTATTTTTGAGATGCACATTATAACCAAAAAAGTTAAAGTTCTTGTTGAGCATATATAGCAACACCCCCGAGGGGATTTTGAGATAACAGATCAACAATACCCCCGAAGAGATATTGTCATTCAAATACGACTTAAACTCAGGGCCGTCGAGAGCCGCGCCGGGCCCCGGGGTTTGAAGTACTGACGGGCCCTACCATATATGACTTCTTATTTCAATATCGATTAGAGAAACTATACGGATGCAACCGTTTCAATTAAACTATTTTTTATGAAAATTGTTTATTTGACACGATTCAACGCGTTAGCTTAACAGAGTCGTCAGTATTTTAAACATGTAATAGATGGAAAAAATAAAAATTAATAAAGGAATATTTGTGTCTGGCCATTAGAATGACTTGCGTCAGATTTACCATTCCAATTGGAAACCTTTTTTGTGGCATTGCCATACAGTCCATATCGGCATTGTTCATGCTCCCTTGACGCACAATAATGCTGCCCAGAATCAGAGCTTAGAAAAATTGACATCCCTTCGTGAGCTTGAAAGAGAAACAAAATTCAATTCATGCCCGCCGCGATGAATCGAATGTTTGGTTTGTTTCCCTCGTCCTTTGCTTTTCGGTACAACGCATTCATGTTCGCATATGTTCGGTTTCAGGAGCAAACTGAATCTTGTTTCTATGCTAGCTCGTCGCTGTTGTGCTATCTTATGACAAGCGCCATTTAGCACATTTCGAGAAAAACGATTTTTAAAGTTTGAGATTGAATATCTTGAAACTTAGAAATTGCACAAACAATTCAAAGAAGGCAATTGATGCTTCTATCTATTCTGTATTAATCTCTCAAATATTACGAAGATCGGTTGACTATGTTGCGAGTTTTCACTATAAATGTGAACAAAAGTCACACTTACACGTGCCATAGGCGTGTATTGATGACAAAATTTGTAGGGTGTCATAATCGTGAATGGAAAATTTTCCATAGAAAAAAATTATTAACTTTTATTCATATCTTTGGCTTCATTTGGTCTATGAACAATCGATGAGATGCATTTTGAAGGAAATGAGTGAGGGAATCTATAAAAAATAGTTATTTTTGGTTACAGTGTTGCCAAATATGCTACATTTCCAGTTTAAAACTTAACTTGCATTTTTCTCACAATTCGTGCATTTTTGTTTTAAAAATGAGTATGCCATTGTGTTTCTCAGATAGTTTTACATATAAAAACATCTTTTACATCAAGATAATTTGAGCCAATCCCTAGACACAGTCAATTGAAGTAAAAAATGAAAAATTTCTCAGCACGTTTCTCGCTATATCTCAGTAACCAAGCAGGTTGTCAAAATTCTGTAAACGCCACTTTGCACAGTGGCTCAAAACAGCGTTTTGAGGTACTTAATTCACTGGAGTCAAAACTGTCCATATTAGTGATTTCACATATCCTACTATGTTTGTGTGTGTAAAAAGCGCCATCTTTTGGTGATATTATCTTTTTTTAAAAATGGTCATAGTAGGCTATAGAAAATTTAACTTTTGAACCGAAAGAGATAGCGCTTGGCTGTCTTCGACAAAGTTGTAGAGGAGAGTATTTTTATAAATTTTGCAGAAAACATGTTGTCTCTGTCACTCATAGTAATCGAGTTATGAGAAGTTCTCTATGGTGAACTCCTTCATTTCCTATTTTTACTCATAACTTTTTTATTTCTAATTTTTCGCATTAACAATGTTCTAAGGTATTTTTATCATCATAAAACACACAACTTTTCCGAAGAGACCAGATAGCTGTGAATGCTGTGTAAAGACTTATAACTGATTTTGATTCAATTTTGGCCTGTTTTTGAACCCGTGTGACTTCACTATCGGCAAAAATTGTAATTATACTATCAATTATTCTAATAGGACTAGGTTTCATCTACAAAACAAAGGTAAAATTGTTTGTCCATAAGCACCCGTTCAAAAGTTATACACTTTATGTCTGGCCTTCCTTTATGTCTGGCCTTCCTGAAGTCGCGTGCATGGCTCACTGAACGAGTAGGCGCTGGTGTTCAAAGACGCTTTCGCTTGATTTCCTGAGTGACGCGCACTCTGTGTACTAGTGCGTCTACCGGAAGGTTAACACTGATATTGAATGATTTTCCAATGGGTGCATTAACCGGCTGGATATTTTCAAATATTTCAGACTGTGGTGAAGGCAGCAATTTTATGCATAATCTTTTTTGCCCTGAAGCTAACTTTCATACGATAATCTGGACTGAGATGAAATTGTATGTCACCCATTGGAAATCGGTTTTGGAATCAGTTGTTACATTTGCGCTGATATTCAGAGAGAAAACATTCCGAATGCGATGACTGGGATCCAACAGCGAAATCTGCTGTTAAAAGACTGAGACAGAGTTGTGAGAGAAAGAATTTCAACTTTTGGTGGAAACTAATGGGTAGAATAAGTATCTAGTTAAATTCCCATATTTTCTGCATCAAATGTGTACACTGCAACCTCAAATTTACGAACCAAGCCAAGGGTTCGTAAATTAAATTAGTTCGTTTTTTGGGATTAGGATCGTAAAAAAAGTTCGCTTCGCATTCTTATTAAAATTCGTTGGTTGAGCAATATTATCGATAACCCTAACAATATGGGTATTTCCGGAACGGGCTTGACAAGTACATGATGAAAATGGATATTTGGTACCTTTTTGAAATCCAGGATGGAGACTTCCGATTGAACAATAATCTCGATAACCCTAACAATTTGGGAATTTTTGAAAAGGGCTTGACGAGTAGATGATAGAAACGGTAGCTTGGAGCTATTTCGAACAATATCTGTATAAACTATGAGGGTATTTTTAAGCGGGTTTGATGAGTAGATGAGCGATGCCCTTTTGAAGGCCAATATAGCGTCTTCTGGTTGAGAAAAGTTTTCTATAATCATATCATTCGCATCACAAATCACTATACCTATATCGATTATATGATTATCTTATTTCGAAAACGTCAATATTTTAGGTTATAATGATGTCTTAACTGGAATTCGCCATCTTGATTTTCAAAATACATTGATTTTCGTCATCTATTCATCAATCCTATTCCGAGAATATCCAACTTTTATTAGTGACAGTTAACTAGGAATATGATAAATTGTATACCACTTCATACTGCACACTTTGAAAAACACTTGCGATAAATGAAACCAGAATGGTTCAATTGCACTGTTAAATGAATCTGATTGGGTTACGTTCACCTACTTCAGAAAACCATTGGAACGTATTTGATTGTAGAATATTTGCAGTGTCAACAGAAACAATAAACTTCAACAATTAAATTAAAATAAATTTAATTCGGTTAAAAATGCGGGCCCCCAAAACAGACCCGGGCCCCAGGGTAGTTGCCCCCCCGACCCCCCCTCTCGTCGGGCCTGCTTAAACTATAGCTCTTTACCATACTGGGTTAGGAACAATATCCATATCCTTGAGTTTCAGCTCTCTGTTCATAGCTTCATCTCTGTATGGAGAACCAAAAATCCGGATACGCAATTGCATTACTACAGGGCAGTTACATATCCAATGATATTCAGTTCCGTAATCAGATTCACAAAGATCACACGAATAATACTTAGCACGCTGGTTAGTAGCCATGCGATAATTGAGTTTGCAATGTCTAGTTCTGACTAGAATGGTGCAATTGTGCTTGGAAAAATGCAACGAATTCTTTGGTATTCTTGAACTCACGCCGGCAGATTTTTTTTTGTTTAAATGCAAGTTTGCAAGCTACGCCAATGATTGGAATATTTGGATGCATCTCAAGAGCAAATCTTGTGCTTTATCCAACTTATCGACAGTCGTAGACCTGATTCTGGACCAACGAAGTCAGTCGCACCGCAAGCTCTACCTTATTCGTCCGCCCATTCATTTCCAGTAATACCCATAGAAGGTAGGTAGAACTAAGTGCCTTCAAGACAGCCTTACTGTCAGATTCTTTTACCCTCCAACGAAGAACCGTCAGTATAATAAACAACGTATTCTTCAAGTTTTCATCCCATCCAGCCATAATTTTATTATCTACAACTTTGTTGAAGACTGCAAAGCGATCTGACTCCAATAGGAAAAGTTATTAAACTTTTAACGAAGTGATGTCTGAGTCAGTTTTGCATGGGGCCTAGCAGTGCATGGTAGTGTATCAGTACTAGGTTCTAACAAACAAAACATTTTTATGGAATAATGGTTAGATTTAGCTGAATAATATGTTCGGAAGAATTGTAGTACATAATACGAGTTATGTTTTGGTTAGTTCCACATCTGACCGCATAGATGGCGCCAACACTAACTTTTCAACGAAGAGAGATAGAAATTAAGTGTCTTCTACAAAGTTGTAGAACAAGAATATTGCAGTAATTCTTCCAAACACCTCGATATTCTATCTCTCTTCGTTGAAAAGTTAGTGTTGGCGCCATCTATGCGGTCACAGATTGAACTAAAATTTTCTAACCAAAACATAACTCGTATTATGTACTGCAATTCTTCCGAACATACTATTCAGCTAAATCTAACCATTAATCCACAAAAATGTTTTGTTTGTTTGAACCTAGTACTAATACACTATCATGCAAGGGGGAGGGCGTAGCGTATTGGTAAATCGATTGCCTTGTACGCAGCGCACCTGGGTTCGAGTCCCGACCCCGCACATAGGGTTAAAATTTTTCATAAGAGATTTTTCTAACCCGAAGAGGCGAATGACCTTAAGGTTAAAACCTCTATAATCAAAATAAAAAAAAAACTATCATGCACTGCTAGGCCCCATGCAAAACTGACTCAGACATCATTTCGTTAAAAGTTTATTAACTTTTCCTATTGGAGTCGGATCTCTTTGCAGTCTTTAACAAAGTTGTAGATAATAAAAATATCTTCTTAAGTTTCACTCTTGGTGATAATCTGATGTATACAGTGCTACCTAGCGGCGAAAATGTGTGCAAGAGGGTTTTCTCCATGTAAATTGTCGAAAAATCCCATACAAACTTCAAGCACGTTGGTCCGGTAGCTAGACTTGTCCGATTTGCTTCAAATTTGGAGCAAGCACTCCTGGTGGGACTAGGAATCGACTCAGGGGTGGGCCGATTGAGTTTTCAAAAATTCATTATTTTTCTGGGCAGTCTAATGTATATACTCATCCCAAATAACAATTTGGGGCCCCAATCTTGTGCGGCTAATTGCACGATCTATTGCACGATCTATTGGGTTACTGTTCCAGAGCCCACTAACCTTAAGATGGTATACACAAGAAAGTGCTTCTTGTTTCAGAAACACACATAGTTCTGTTCAAGATTGCCTCTAGAGTAGCAGTAGCTGTTGTAGAGAACGCACCAGTTATCGCCATCAAAAGCATCCTTTGAATATGGGTTAACTTTGATTGGATTGTCATGACTTCTCACTTCTGCCACCAAACAAGACATCAGTATTGGCCCAAAAATTGTTGCCTAGATTCACTGAATGTAGTTGGATTCGAGTCCCCACGATTCGCCGAAAGCGATACATTGGCCGAAGACCATACAAGCATTCTTGATTCTGAAAGCGATGTGAGCTGTCCAACAAAGTTTTGAGTGAAGAATTACCCCAACGTCCTTAACTGCAACTGACGAGCTCTGGTTGTAATCCTTCGTTGTGCGAAAAGTACCACTGATGATTTATTAGAATTCACTGATAGTCCAACATGAAGATACCATTGCTCAAGAACATATAAGAATCGTTGCATCAAATAAAAAAGTGTTTTAATGCAAATATCGGTGATCATTATTTGATAATTATTAGCGAAAACATATGTCGGAAACCTAATCTCATAAGTTTCTTCAAGAAACCATCGGCGATAAGGTTCCATAGAAGAAGTTGTGACAGCACACCACCTTGATGACAACCGCAGACAATCAGTTCCTAATCTCTACTTGTCTTAACGATGAGCACATATGTAGATTTCTAATAATTGCGTGATATATGATATATATATATATATATATATATATATATATATATATATATATATATATATATATATATATATATATATATATATATATATATATATATATATATATATATATATATATATATATATATATATATATATATATATATATATATATATATATATATATATATATATATATATATATATATATATTAGAGTGGGACATGGTTATATGAAAAAAATAAAATTTGCCTCCGAGTAACTTTTTGGGTCCCATTTAGCTCCCAGAACAACTCTGCAAATTTTTAGTTCGATCGGTGAAACTATATTTTTGCGCCCACGGTTTAAAGTTTACATAGGATTTCGTATGGGAAAATTGTCTTTTGCAAATTAATTCTTCCAAGAGTCGCCCGTTATCTTTTAAAAATAAACAGATGTCTAATTTTTATAGGAAATTTGTCAAGGAAACAAAGTCTAGAAGACTGCAAAACGATCTGATGCTTGTGGAAGAAGTTATTAAGCAAAAACCGATTGATGCCCTGAAGATTGATGAAAATTTCACTTTTCATAGCATCACTGCTTCTGACGGTTTTATTATATACAAAAAATTTAACTTTCTCTTATTATGTACAAAAGAAGCCTCAATTTATCCCTCAAAACCTTGCGAAGTGGCCAAATAGTATAGATAAACGATTTAGATACGTTAAGAGAGGATTAAAACAAAATTGCGTATAATTGGACAACCAACAGCAGTGGTGCTAGAAAAAATGAATATTTTATCAATCGTCAGAGCATCAATCGGTTTCTGCTTAATAACTTTTTTTATCAAGCATCAGATTGTTTCGTGGTTTTCGAGACTTTTTTCTTTGTTAAATTTCCTATACAAGCCACATAACGATTTATTTTTGGGAAGTAATGGGCGACTCCTGGAGGAATTATTTTGTAAAAGTTAACTTTCCCATACAAAATCCCATGTAAACTTTAAACAGTGGGCGCAAAAATATAGTTTCACCGATCGAGCTAAGAATTTGCACAGTTGTTCTAGGACCCAAATGGTACCTAAAAAGTTGCTCGGAGCTGGAATCTATTTTTTGTCCCACCCTAATATATATATATATATATATATATATATATATATATATATATATATATATATATATATATATATATATATATATATATATATATATATATATATATATATATATATATATATATATATATATATATATATATATATATATATATATATATATATATATATATATATATATATATATATATATATATATATATATATATATATATATATATATATATATATATATATATATATATATATATATATATATATATATTATCCGAGAATTAAAACTACCTGAAACGAACTCATGGACAGTCGTCGGTAATGGCTCCGTACAGCCTGGAAAGTGTGTGTCAAAAAGACAGTTGAGTACTACATCTTCGTGAAATAAATATTCGCCGTTTGCAGTTCAAATCGAATTGACATGAAAGTCTTTCGATTTCGAGAGTAACTACAAGACATTTGTACAGAAGCTTTCCCAATCACTTCGCTTAGAGAATCGAAGGGCATTTCAGCATGCTTTGCGAGCCAGCTTAAATACCTCCAACTCTCTCTGCGGCTGTGATTCTAAGCTCTACTACATATCTTTTTGAGTCGAGAAGGTTCCATATTCCACAAAGGTGTTACTTTAGAAGCAAGCATAGCTCGAAGCGGACAGACCTCTTGGTGTGCTGCCAGGACCGTGCGCAGAAAATGCTCATGGGGAGGGTTTTGATTTTTCTACGCTTCTTATAAAAGAAAGGGTAAACTTTGACGACTTTTTATAAGACCTGGAAGGCCGAGTATTGTGTACCAATCGACTCAGCTCAACAAATTAGGTAAATGTATATTATCGAGAAGGAATGGAATTGGTTAGCGGTAGTGTCTGATTGGTTTGAAGTAGTTAATCCTACCGACTAAACAACCTCCTGTATCTTGCCATCCTCATCCATCCGGCGCCACCGTTAAACCGTATAAACATTGTTCCTAAAATCGTGAATTAAGTGCCATGAATTCTGTAATATTCACGTTTTTACGTTACGAAAACAAAACTATGAACAAAAATAATGTATTTTATAATTATGTCCAATTTCGCTTTAGTGATGCCCTCATAACGCGGAAATAGTGTAAATATTTGTTTTTGTTTTGTGAAATTCAGTCACGGTTTCCTTGTCATTACCAAATCGATTTCCTGTATGTGAACTAGTTCACAACTTTATGATCATTAAAGTCAGTCGACTCATGATGTTATTCATAGATTTAGGCACATTAGTTAGCAAAATCAAAACATTGTGGATATTTTCTGGTGATCTATTTCACGAAACTCGGAATTTTATTCATAAATCCATTCAATCCTCGTGAACTAATTCGTAATGCCTAATATATTAGTCAAGAATTACCATTCGTGCTTCTGAAACAGTTCACAATATCATGAAATATTATTCATGTATTCGAGAACTCGTTCATGATTCCTGCTACCCGTGCGTACCCGTGAAATAAATCACAAAATTATAAAATGTTATTCATGTCGTGAACCAGTTGATTTTATCTAGTATAATAGTCACAAGTTACCATTCGTGCTTGTGAAATAGTTCACAAATCCATCAAATATTGTTCATGTAATGGTAAACCGGTTCATGATTCCTAATTGAGTTCTACAAGATGACGACACGAATGAACTCATGATGACTGAAGGTCATGTTTGACAATTCTCGGTGGTTTGTTTACTTTGTCAGTTGCGTGAGTACGAGTGCAACGGGTGCTCATCTGTTACATTCGAACTCACGTAACTTCCATGTAAACAAACCGCCGAGAATTGTCAAACGAAGTTCATCCGGCTCATTTTGTGGGGTTATGTCGATTGGTGTAAAACCTAGTATATTGCTCACGATCCAATATCCGTGCTCGTGAAATGGTTCCCAAGTTCATTACATATTACTCATGTATTCGTGAACTGGTTCATGATTTCTAGTATAATGAAATTTTTACGTGAACTATTTTCACAAAATTTGGAGTATTAGTCGTGGAATCATTCTTGCTCCGTGCACTTTTCATAAAATATCCAGCTGCCAGCGACCACGAATAGATACAACCTAAAGATACAAAAAAAAATATTAGGACCTCGAACATCGTTATTCATTTGATACGGTTCAGTGTGATGTCTGGATAGAAAACGAAAACTGCGCTGAGCGCCACAAATTGTGTTCGTGATATAGTTTACAGAACAAGATACCGAGAACCAGTCACACTTTTATGATCCAGTTCACCTTATCACGTTACAACGAGTAAAAAACCGATAGTAACCAAAAAATAACAGATCGCGACAAGGCGAAAAGAAATTACGAATACCACGATGAAACTGCTGAATCATGTCACATTACTCCACGTTTCAAATTTGAAAGTAAGCTCTAGAATAAAATATCACGATAAGATAAACAGAAATTACAAAAATCGTGACTAAGGTCCTGAAATCATGAACATAAATAAAAATGAATCCCTACTTGTGACTAAAATATTACGACAACATGAACAGAAATTATGAAAACCATGACAAAGTTCCTGCAGTCATGGACATAAATAACATTACTCGTTAATGAAATATTCAAAATCGTGACTAGGATCCTGAAATTATGAGCATGAATTACTTTACTCATGACTGAAATCTCACGATAACGTGAATATAAATTACGAAAATCGCAACAAAGATCATGAAATCATGAACATAGATCCCGCTACCATGACATAAAAATCGGATAGTAAACTCATGAATAAAATAGCACGGTAACGTCATACGAAATCACAAAAATCGGGAATCAGCTCCGGAAATCATCAAAATCGCTTGACTGTCGGATGTGTATTTCCAAATTATGAACAAGACTCATAACAAAATCTGAACATTTCTAGCGAACAACAATAACCCAACCAAACATTTGAATGTAACGCCATGCATATAGTCGGGACGATCTAGTTTTGTGGAAACACAAATTGTTTCGTGAATACGAGGTTTATTACTCATAATTTCAGGAACTTGGTCACGGTTTTCGTAAATCGTTCAGTTCACGAAATAGCGATCATTTTTTCATGGATTTATGTTCGGATTTTTTCCGTGTAGGCACTACTTCAGTGGGGATTGTACTCATGCTCTTTTTATTTTGTGTTAATCGTTCATGTTTTTTCCATTGATGTTTTTTCTTTTTTTTCTGTCCAACCTTCTCGGTATATCTGACCTGCTCAGATCTGGTGCAAATGTCGTCATCTGTTGAGACATGAGCCGATCCAGAGATGTCGACCATAATGATTTACATCTCTTTACAACCACCTTCGCAGGGTTTCTTATCCTTCTTGGCGTTAGTCGTTCCTATTTATTTGCTAGCTGCTGAGTCGCCAAGTCCTCTTCGTAGAGGTCCCAGTTCGTAGATTTGGGATCGCAATATGTGACGATATCTAGAGAGACGTTTAAGTGATCAAAGACGATTTACTTATGATCATACAACGACGGTTCAAGCTCATTTGGTACGAGCCAGTTTACCAACTCATGCATAGTACCGTCAGAGCAAAAATTTAGATCTAACACCTCTTCTCTGCCAATGTTGGGCGTTTCCCTACAATAAGTACGAATTTTCTCCTTTGGAAGTAATATAGCATTTGCTAGCATTCGCCTGCTTAGCTGAAAACAAAGTTCGATTCCAGTAGGTCCCCTCAGCAAACAGAACCTCTTCAACTACGGGAAATCGTAAGGTAGAAGTCGTTTAGTGTGTTCACAAGGAGTGTTTCCAGTTTTGGATTTAGCATCAGCCCGGTGCATTGTTCAAGTGCTGTGGTTCTGAAAAGACGAAGTCGAAACACAAACACCTGAACTAATTAAAAAAACTTTATTTCAAAGGCTTTTTTCCATTTAATTTCACTATGTTTTTGCAAAAACATAGTGGAATTAAATGGAGGAAGACCTTTGAAACATTACGTACATTTCACTAAGACATCCGTCCGCGTATATATTGAAAAAAACTTTCTTTTTTTGCCGAATTAACCCACCTAAATACAAGAAAAATCGTTCGTAGTTTACAGATTTCGGAGCTATAAGCAGATGTAAAAAGTGTTAGATTACAAAAACACGGCTTGGGGTTCATTCATAAATTACGTAATGCTTTAAAGGGAGAGCGTGCATGTTGTATATGGGGCAGGGTGAATGAGTTAGAGCGTGACGTATCATATTTTTACTGGAGAAAAATATTTTTTTTTACGAATTTGTCGTAATAGGGGAGGGTGTGACAATTTGATACATTGGAAATTTACTAATTTTGGGAATTTTCGCGATACTTAATTTATGAATGCTTCCTTGATAGAGGTTTATATTTTTTATGTGAGAGCGTAGAATGTAATAAAAACATACTTCTGATAACATTTTTCCCGGTATTATTCCAATAGTAGAGATCTACGCTCATAAAATCATAAGTCAATTTTGGAACGAAACGAAAAGGAACCCTTCCGTATTTAGATTTTTTATGGCGCGTCAGTGCACATAACTTAATAAATGTTATTTCCAATCAATGTGCGGGTCCAAGGAATTCCGATCCCATGGTCCTGTGTGTGTCCTTGTATGTGCAGACGGCAGTGACAGTATGGCAAATATCCGAGAGAAAAACTAGTTATGAAAATATATATTAAAGAATCTATGAATTAATCGTATTCCTTCCATTTAAACTAACAAAAAGCTAAATATCTTTTCTAGCCTCATGTTTCAGTTCATATATGCAAAGAATAAATATCACCAGTGTGCAGTAGAATAAAATAAACACGAAATGATCGTGTTTAATCAATTATACTCCAACCTTCAATCATGCAGCATCGGCAGTTCTCTAGAACTGTTCGCTTGTGCAAGCATGATTCACCGCGTATGTTTTTCAACTACTTGCACATTAGCCAATATACGATCTCATTGACGCACGTTACGAGCAGAATAATAGGCAAACATGGAATGAACAATTGTTGTATTGCACATTATCTACAGAAACGAAAACAAACCTGGATCTTGCTGGGTGTCGGCATTTGGTGTGCTGGTGTGACAACGATTAGGTATGGCACAGCGCGCACACACCGACCATTGTACTGTCGTCAATAATGTCACTAAGCCAAGCATGCGCTAAATTGTGACCGATTTCGTCACATTCAGCCAGTACAGTTAGAGCCATTGTGACACCTTGACCTGTTTCACCCATTAATTCAATTGTGTTTTTCTCCTCGCACTTGCAGATCCAAGACAAACTTGAAGAGGTGTCGCCCCCGCTAAAACCCATCCGACTGAACAATATCTCACTGGTGCGGGAAGTGGTCGATCGATGCAGCCTGTCGCGGAATCCACATGCACGTGAACTAGCGCGAATATTCCGTTATCCACACTTCCGGGCGCTCATCGAATCGCACGACGAAGTTGGAGAGCTGACTGTGGAAAAGCTAAAATCTCACCAAAACGGTAGCAGTCCGGGAAGCAGCAGCAAAAACGTACCAGGATCACCCGGCAGCGGTAGCAATTCCGAGGTCGACAGCTTGTTGGGAACGGCAGTAATCACGGCCGGCAACGGGATGCCCGGAGAAACGATCAAAATGGTCGGAATCCGGAGAAATCCGAACGAACCGTTGGGTCTGACCGTGGAGGTCGACGAGCACGATCAACTGGTGGTTGCTCGGATCATTGCCGGTGGAATGATCGACCGGCAGGGGCTTCTGCATGCGGGTGATGTGATATTGGAGGTGAACGGAGTTCCGGTAACGACGCCCGAGGAACTACAGACTGAAATCTCCCGGGCGAAGGAATCCGTTACGTTGAAGATAGGACCCAGCCTAGATGAGGAGATGAAATCCGCCCGCATCACGATGGCCGGTGGACAGGTAAAGAATGGGAAAAATTTAGAGCCGGGGAAAAAACTGACGGTAAGTGGAGTGTTTGTTTTGTATTTTCGCTTTCCTTTTTAAGTGTAGCTTTTTAGCTTAGAGTGCTCAACAGGAGCGGTAGAAAGTTTTAGTATATCATTCGTAAAGAAAAAGTTTCGATTTTTTGTGAAGTGTGTTTTTAGTTCTTCTTGCTTTTCAATCACAGTCTCTATTGCTTCAGAATCCTAGGTCGATTGTTAGGGAAATTTTAATTCGAACGATGGGGTATTATGAAATTCTCGTATTTTAGACCGGACCGTGTAGGAGTTGGTGGGATGATACCTCTTAATACTCCAGGATGCCTTAATTGGAACATGAATTAAAGAAATTCTTTTATTGTGTTTTACAAACTGTTGGCATCAATAAATTTAGTTCATGTTTGACAATTCTTGGTAGTTTGTTTATTTCGTCATTTACGTGGTTTTGAACGCAACAGGTGGTCTTTCATTGCATTCAAACTTATATCTGGTATTTTAATTGAAAAAAAACCGCGACTTGCCAATAGATTCTCAGCAACTCAGATCTTCTCACGTGTATATTGCCACTTGAATGCCTACCTAGCTGATATCTGAATCTTTGAGTGATATGGAGAATCATGCTACTATGTATTTATTTATTTACACCTGTTCAATGATAGGGGCCCCTTAGTTCAAAAGTGCCCAGGGCCCCAAATTGTTTTAAGACGGTCCTGCTTGTCTCGGTCAAAATTCAATTTGCTCTTAGCCCATTTGGTAACCCTATAAGTAATTCGACTGTTGAGAGATAGCACAATCATCCCATACATTATTATTTTCTAAATTCGCTGCATTCTTTCGGTTGCGTCTTGTTTTGTTTGCGTTTTGTTTTCGTTTGCGTTTGTGTTAATAGTAGCTACTATTATTCACAAAAAACCACTATGAGATCACCGATGATGAATGCGGACGCCAACTTACCTCACTACTGATGCTGGGAGCGAAAGTGTACACTTGTGTGTGATTTACCAAACCTACCACTACTAGCACTTGTGCTGTCCCCCCAAAAAATTAGTTCTCGTAGGCTAAAAGTGCACTTCTTCAATGTTTAACTGTATGTATGTAACTTTTAACGATAGTAGTACTTAGGCAGGATTGGTAATTAAAACGGTTGGATGCATTCTTCTATATTTTTAAAAAACATGACACACACTTTTAGAATCAATTACACCTCCACATTTAAAAAAAACAAGAAAAATGTATTTATATTTACTCAATTGTCACGAAAAAAACACTGAAGCATGCATCCATCTAAGTATAAAGAGGATTAGGTTAGATTAAAAATATAATGTATTATCATTTACCATCCTACGACTGATTGATCGTATTTTCTCTCTTTGAAACCTTACAGTGTTACATGCGAGCATTGTTCGATTACATCCCGTCCGAGGATAATCTGCTACCGTGTCAGGACATTGGTTTATCATTCCAACGTGGAGATATTCTGCAAATCATTAACGTCAAAGATCCCAACTGGTGGCAAGCACGACATGCCGGCGATGATGGTCCCATCGGTTTGGTTCCCTCGCAGGAGTTGGAGGAACGACGACAGGCCTACGTTGCGCCGGAGGCAGACTACGCACACAAGATTAGCATATGCGGCACAAAGGTGGGTGTGTTTGGGATTAATGGATACTTTTCAACAATTCATTTCTGGTTTTAGATTTCCAAGAAGAAGCGTAAGACAATGTACAAAACTAAGCAAAACAGTGAGTTCGATAAGGCGGATCTGATGCTGTACGAAGAGGTTACCAAAATGCCACCATTCAAGCGGAAAACATTGGTTCTGATCGGTGTGGCCGGCGTTGGACGACGAACGCTCAAGAATCGATTGATCAACAGCGATCCGGACAAATTTGGTTCCGTTCTACCACGTATATATACTAGCAATTATGTTTTGTGTTCAGGACTACAGATTAATAGACTATTCGTTTTTTTCAGATACAACACGGCAACCGAGACCGCTCGAAGAAAGCGGAAAAGCCTATTGGTTTACCGATCGTGAAACAATGGAGCAGGAAATAAAAGAAAATCGCTTTTTGGAATACGGTGACCACAACGGTAATCTGTACGGGACGCACTTGGACTCGATACGGGATGTCATTCGGCAAGGTGAGAAATGCAGACCACCACCGTGGATGCTTGTATCTGAATTCAATCTATTTGACTTATTTTTCAGGTAAAATGTGTGTCCTCGACTGTGCTCCAAGTGCGCTGAAAACTTTACACAACAGTGCTGAGTTCATGCCATACGTGATTTTTATCGCCGCTCCTGGGATGGAACAGCTGAAGCAGCTGTACGCTGAACGTAGATCCGCACAGGGATCGATGAGGAGTTTACAGGTGATTGATTTTTTTTTGTTCGAGGGATGGTTCCGGTTCATATTTTACTAACAAAAAAATAATTCAAAATATTTGAAAGCGCAATGTGCATGCAGAGCTTTTTGTTCGTGTGTGAAACCTTGATTGCGTGAGTGATACTGTTGAGGACAGACAATTGTCTGAATTCCATTGTCATTCCCCATTACTTTTTTATCAAGAGCAATCCACTGGCGGAACAACAAGATTGCAGCTGTTCTGAAAGGAAACCAAAGCAGCAAGCTGGAGAGAGTTCTTCGATGGCATTAACTCGACTTCCTCCACCCTCTCCAGCTGTGGAGAGGGGTTAACGTACTTAGCGACAAACGTCGACAGATAAGATTTTACCTCAATATCCATCGAACAACTATTTTGAAGCTTACTGAAGTACCACACCAGATCGGGACTTATTTTCAGCAGATATCATCCGACGAATTTCTACCGGCGCAAAGCCGTCATAGAAGCAAACTCAACGAGCTTCGGACTCAACTGTAGTGCACCGTACAAGCAACCTTTTTCCGGAATGGAATTCACCACTGCACTAAGCGCGGTACGCGGGAAACCGGCTGGACACGACGAAGTCGGCTAATCAATGCTCAGCCAGACACCTCCCACCAATGTCAAAAAGAACCTTACTATAATGCTTGACCATATTCTGAGAAGGTGGGGACTACCCATAAACTTGGCACGAGGCGTTGTATAGCTAAAACGATGGAGAGATTAGTAAACTGGTGTCTTGTAACCTTTCTGGAGGAGGGCAGCTACCTCGTCCTTTGCCTTCATAAAAGGATTCGATTCAGTTATCCATTTCGGTTCCTTTATAGAGGTAGCCGGTCAGGCACTTGGGTAAAACAAGCACGCCGATATCGCGATCCTTGATCTCGCCAAGGCCAACAAAATGGTCTGGCGAGAGGGTGTACTGCGGCAATTGCATCAGTGGGAGATGAAAGTGAATATGGCGGCTTCGTCCGAGAATTTCTCAGGAACAGAACTTTCCGAGTATACATCGAGGGAAACATGTCGGATACCTTCGGGGAAGTAAATGGAGTCCCACAAGGATCCGTGTTGCCAGTCACCCTTTTTCTTGTAAGCATGAATACTTTATTTTAGCGGTTCTCAAGTTTTTTCGTACCACGGACCCCTGAGAAATCACCCTGGGTTCCTGCGGTCCTGCACGGATAAACATCTGATAGACATATGCTATCAATATTTTAGATTCAGTTTGTTAGGAAGCAAGACTTGAAATTTCAATATGCGCTCGAAAAATATTTTTTTCCTCGTAGACCCCGTGGCAACGACTTCACGGCCCCCTAGGGGTCCGCGGACCCCAGGTTGAGAATAACTTCTCTATTCAATGATTTACCGGACGGAGTTTTCATATTCATGCACGCTGATGATATTATTTTGAGGCGATCGCTACAACTAGGATAAAATTGTAAGCAGCTGTTGATGCCGTATGCCGAAGCAACCAGTTTTAATAGTGCCCTACACTGCTGCAATTCCCACCTGCATTATGAAACTCGCCAGCGCAGCAATACCATTTTATAAGGATCCGGAATTAAGGTAGATCGGAGAATAACCTTCACATACCACTTCTAACAAATATGTGATGGCCTGGAGCTCACCTGCAAAAACTGGGAGGGTCGGTCCACCATACTGCCACCTGTTTATCATGGTGCGGTCAGACTCGTGTCATAACTGCTCCCTACCACACCGGTGAATTCCGCCTGCATGAAGGCAGGTACTCTATCGAATCGATGGGAGGAAGAGGTAAACGTTGTGAAACGAGCGTTGAGTTTCTTCGAAAAACGACAGGAGGGTGATGTCAAATATTGCCAGTATGTGCAGGGTCAGGTACCACTCCTGAAACAATCGCTGTCCAAACCAGGACACCAAACTATGGTAACACGTATCGTCAAAAGAGACGACCTTTACAGCTCTCATCTTCACTGGCGGCTCAAAGCTGGAATAGGAAGTGGGAATAGGGGTGAACGGTATCGTTGAGCCTTCCGTCTGTCTTCAGAACGCTCGGTATTCTCCGCAAAAGCACACGCCGTAACTATAAGTAGAAGATCTGAAGGCACACCAACGGTAATTTATTCTGAGTCCCTTTCGGTCATCGAAGCATCCGTACATCCAGGAAATCGAAGACACTTGTGATATTCTCACTACGATTTGCTGAGTTCCGGGCCATTGTGGAATGATGAACAACGAGAATGCTAACCATCTGGCCTCTATCAATCAGCTAGCGAGGGCAATTGTTCCCGTAAATGACTGCATTAAAGCATTCATGGAGGAACCCACCAACCACTTCATCGAACACTAGAGGAATTTGCGAAGATACGCACAGAAACTTATGGGATCTCTCCAAAAACAGCAAGACAAGCGGATCGGTTGAGAGCTCTGGGTACCGTTTAGTTCAGGGGTTTCCAGCAGGGTCAGCCTGAGTCTTGGAAGTCGATTCGACCTCTATTTGGGTATCTAAAACAATATCCGCGCAGACGGGAAATAAGAGAATAACTTAGTCTATTTTCTGACCTCAAACAAAGCAGAGGCAAAAAAATCGCCCCAGTGAATCAAACCAGCACTTTGTTCTATATCCAGTGCACAAACAGTATTGTATCGTTACCTCCGACTTCGCAGTGAAATGAGTCTACCAAAGTAAAACAGTTCAGGAGGTGAAACTAGGTAAAGGAAAAATGGAGCTTAATCTCGCGGAAGTTAGGTACAATTAGCTACACAACGTCAAAAACTGTTTTGATTACATTAAGAAGTTTAGCACAGGCATAAAACTTCATTGCAAAAACAATGTGCAACACGAGGTCGAATTTGATAACATCAGAATCAAGATCCCCGTGTATATGGAAAATGACATGGTGGACGTTCGTATACATGATCTGGCATCGCGCACTAAGGAAGATTCCATCAAACAAATTATGTCGCAATTCGGAGAGGTGGAATCTATTACGAATGACGCTTGGAGAAATTTTTTCACCGGTATTCCCAACCTTCTTGCATGACTATCGAATGCAAATCACCCAATAATGGCGTAACCAATAAGCAAACAACGCTGATCACATATCGCGGGCAGATCCCTACATGTCAATTCTGTAACCAGACAGCTCACTACGGCAAAACATGCACCGAAGCAACTAGTCAAAACTTATCTACTACAAACAACTCTAACAAGCAGCCGCCAACACTTACAGATAAACGAAAAACAATGACCCATTTAACCATGGAATGGCAATACATGATTTAACATGGAAGTGAACGATAACGCGAGAGAAGGCAGACGGAATGACCCGTAAGCTGCGCCGGATAAGGCAACTAATGCTTCATCGCCAAGGAAAAGAATCTCAACACGCAGCTGCAAACTGCGTCAACAAGATCAGGCAGACAGATATCCTTAGTATTTTTTAGCTTTACTTATATTGTAAAAACATAAATGATCCACGGCTCAGTTGTGCCAGCGCATTGAGCCGTGTCAAATAAACGTATAGAAAAAACAACGTATAGAAAAAACAACTACAATGCTACAAAATCAAAAAAAAATGAATTTTCTTTTCAAGGTGATCTGTTAGAGGTTGTTGGTCTGGTCAAATGCAACACAAAACCACGTTAAATCAATTTAATATACCCTTAAAATCTTGATTTATAGAAAAAACTATATTTCAGGACTTATTCTTCAAGCGATTTTCAATTTTTTGAGTGCTCTGAAGATAAGAAATGTACTTACTAACTTTAGGCTTTGTTCTGTTCATTTGTTAAAAATACTATGCGATTTTGGGACAACAATATGGAAGCAACCATTATTTTGCGGTTTTTTTTTAAAAATATGAAAATTTCTCAACATTTTTATTAAGATGTGTCTTTGTTTTAATTTAAGTTTAGAGAGTAAATTTAATTCCATATCCAACGACCTATTCACAAAACCGTAGAGTGCGGTTGGCCAGATTGGCCTCCGCCAAGGGTGCCAACCGTAAGGGGGGCGCTAAAATTTTGGTCTGTTTTATAAAATAAGTGAGGTTAAGTCATAAAATATGTCAGGATAGGCGTATCATTCCCATGTACACACAAAATTATTGTTCGAAAGTCGAACTGAAAAAAGCCAGTGTACACAACAAAAAGGCGCACAACTGAGACTCTACCGAAGGCGCCAGAAAACTACGTTACGGTTCTGTTAGTCCAGAAGGAACCGTTGCTCCAACAAGACAAAGACTTAATATTTCTACAAAAAAGCGGAAATTATTGCAAACTTTGTCTGCACGTTTTCTCCGTGTCATAGAAACAAGGGGAACGGAAATTTGGTCATGGGCAGTAAAGCAGGCCACTTCCTTGATCCGCAATATCATAAAGTTGCCGGTTCCCAACCGAGGTCCAACCAATCCTGCACTCTGGTTGAAATATCCACGCATACCAAGTTCGAATCTATACCTACACCATTGATCTAAACTTTGTGAGCGGGTATGTAAACGCGTTAGTTTTTTATAAAAGTCTTGTCGCCAGTAACGCCATTTGTTTGCTTTCGATAAAATATAACAATTCTGAGTTTATCGGAGCGAACTGTCAAGATATCTGGTACAGCTGAATATTTCTGCGTCTTGCGGAATATTAGAATTCTTAGCGGACTATCTTTGAACCGTAAGAAGATCGCATACGGTCGAACCCAGTTCAATGTGTTTGATTTCAAATGGCCTTTGATAACGTATCTTGTCCGACATCTATTTTAGGATCATTTGGGTCATTCCAGGAGAGTTCATTTATGCACGGGTCTCGAGCCAGACGCAAAGGGAAAACTGTAGAATATAAAAGAAGAGACAGAAATCATGGGGACAAGTATGAATAAAGGAATAATGTGGTCATCTGTTTTCACTCGATATATGACTGGATGCAACCTATTTTCTTAGAAACTGGATCGAAGGATATGCGAAAAACTTTATTGCATTTTTGGTGCACTTTTGCAAAAAGATGGGTGCTGTCTGGAATATAACTGGAATGCCGTGACGGCTCTTGGCCTGGTAATTCAAATATAATGATATGCACCCTAATCAACAATCTACCAATCAGTTCAAAGTTCCTAAAATTGTCTCCTCAGTATACTAGATATACGCTAGAGTGCCAATATTTATAGTTATACGGAATTTTCAAACTGAACACACCTCAAAAGTATTGCTTCTAGAGAAAAAAATCCCCATGCAAAATTTAAGCGCAATCGAAAAACAATGCCATGAACCGTCGAGAACTGATGTAGTGTTGAAAAAATGCCTTTAAGATGCTAGGAATTGAGATGGGACCTGAGTTTGGAAATGCAGTTTTTATTTGTGTTTTGTATGCCAAATGTTTTAGAAATCCATGGAATGTCGACCGGCACCCTAATATACAGTCTTTTGTATGTTGCCTTCAAACACCTAGCGTCATGATTTCATAAATATACAATAAATGATTTGTGGTATTTCTATGAAATGAACGATAGTCAAATATGAATGAAGTAGGGGGAAGGTGTGTCATGCATGTACACAAATTATTATTTGATGGTCGAATTGGAAAAGAAAGCCAAAGTAGACACCAAAGGGGTGCAAAATTGAGATTCCGCCAAGGGCGCCACAACACAACGCTACGGCTCTGCCTATTCATCATCAAAGTCGGTTGAAAAAAGACAGTTATTAATTTTTTTTCAAATTCGAAACTTGCTCGCATGAATTTTTAAGGGGACGGTTTCAAATGAAATTTTCAAAAAATCGAATGTTTTTACTCGATTTCGTAGGTATACATTGAAAAGTATGTGTGTGAACATTGAAGTTTAAATTGGGAAAAAATATCAGAAGATATAATTTTAGAATTCTATAGTGCCCGACAATGCCTCCTGTTCGTGCGAGCAAGTTTCTCATTTGGAAAAAAATCATAACTACTATTTTTCAACCGGCTTTGATGATAAATAGATCGTTTTATGCGGAATAGAATTCTCTCAAAATTTTTATTAAAGCAAAAATGCATCTTTAGAAGAATGTTGAGCAACACACCAAAAAATAATGAAATTTAAACGACATGTAAATCAATACGAATGTAAACATACAACGATTGAATCAAAAATTTGATTGAAAATTACGTTAAAATCAGTTGGAGCAGCACATAATTTTACACTTTCATTCATGTCATTCATTTTACAGTAGTATTCGAGTAAAAATACATTGAAGTGCATTGGTTTTCCGTTTAAAGAAACTGTAATTTTCAATCCACGTGTAAAATTATAATAAAATTCGTTGAAGAAAGCACGACAAGTCGTGTGTATTTGTGGTGGAACTTAATTTTACATTTATATTCATGCTCCAAATATGTGCATGAAAATAAACTTAAAATTACAAAATATTTTTTCTGTGAATTTTTATAATTTTCCTGAAAAAATCGCAAAATTGTTATGCCAAAGCTGCATAGTATTTCTAACAAAAGGACATATCATAGGATACCGTTGAAAAGCTTATTTCTTTTTCTTTCCAGAACACACGAAAATTGAAAATTGGTTGAAAAATGAACGCTTGGAAAAAAATTTAGTGCCGAAAGTCCCGGGAAACAGTTTTTTTTTGCTATAAATTAAGATTTTGAGAGTTTCCAACATTTTTCATACATTATTTTGTGTTGCATTTAATGAGATTCACAATCTATACTAGGTCACTTGAAAAGTATAAAACCACTGTAGCAGCGTATTATTTTGGAAAAAGAATAATTGCTTATTAGAATTCTCATGGCAATGACCGGCTTGTCTATTGAAACTTCTAATCCAGGAGGTCGATGTAACATTGTAATGCGATATAATCTAACATAACATAATTACGTATGCATGCACTTTCAATGTTGTTTATTTCATGTGTCTTCCCAATATAGTTCGATCGCCAAAGCTCCATCCGATTCAGTTCCCGCCGCGCTAAAACATTGGAATCACTGGCATCACTGTACGAGGTAAGATATATCGATGGTGCGCATGCGCTTCGCCGAAGCTTTTCCCTACTGTCAAGGCTCGTTTCCAATGTAGAACTGTAAAAGTGCTTCCACTAACCACGCGTGTTTACTCTTTTCTAACATCATTTTAACCGGCCAAACAGGATGAGGATCTCGTCTCGGCATGCGAGGAAAGTGCCTTATTGCAGCGAAAATACGACAAATACCTGGACGCGGTCATAGTCAACGAAGACTTCGATGTGACATTCCGGGCCGTGACGGACGCGTTGGAGGCCCTCAGCCACGAGCATCAGTGGGTACCGGTCAATTGGATCTACTAAGCAACCTCAGGGAGGATAACCGATATATGGTAGACGCAGCAAAAGATGTGTTCAAATCGAAGTGTTGAGAGCCATACCTGCATGCATTCAGAGCCTTGGGTAGATCGAATCCCGGCCTTTACCAGTACCATGTTATATTTCCATATCGTCCAATACATTTTATTACACATATACATCATATGAGTCACTTTTGAGAATAGAAAAAAGCGAAGCAATATCAGCTTCGTAACCTCCATGTCGTACTATCGATTTAATTCGTAAGTAGTTGTCTTGTAGCGGTAATAACTATCAGCAGCGAATGCCTCCAATATTAAATAACGCATCTAGTATTTATTAAGCAAGATCAAGATGTCAGCAGAAGGTAATTGTTTCGTCCATTAGATTTAGTTTTATATAGAGTTGTAATTTTTAAACCAGGGTTAAACCCCGCACGAGTAGTAAGATAGATTCTATTGTTCAATGTCGAATCTCACGCAAAAAATATATTCAGTTACGTCAGAAACTGCCTTTGGCAAAATAGTATGCGAAAATGTTTCATTATTATGACTAGTGAGTGCTAACTTCGAAGAATTGTTTGAAAAACTATTTGTTGAACAGAGTTTCATTGAATTTATTAAGTGGAAATCAAAATAAAGAGTAATCGTAAACGACCGTGATTCATGTTCAGATAAATACTGATGACTACCACCGAGACACTCAACAGGCCCATTCCACCAATTTTCTGGGTTGGTTTCGAACATAATAGTGACCATCAACACGTTTGAATCCAAGCTTTTCAAACATCCCCTGTGATGCCTTGTTCGTGCAAAGCACTGTCCCGTAGCAGTTCAGCCCATTGTTGGCCAGTTCCCGGGCAATGGCTTTAACCATAATGGTCCCGTAACCTTTCCTAAGGTGCTCGGGAGCTACTTCCAGAGGGCCCATTGCACCCGTCTGCCAGCAGAAACACCACGCGACCAGCTTGTCAGACTCGTTGAATAATCCTATGGAAATGTTCCAAACCGCTAGCCGTTTCAGAAAGTATTCCGAACCTTCGCATCGGTGAGGCCAGATATTGTTGGCGGTAATTGCGTGCTCCGCTTGCAATCGCTTTAACCGCAGTCCATCCGGTAAATTTATCTCGAACTTGAGAGATTCCTCCTTGGGAAGGTGGTACAGGTAAGTGAACGTTTCCCACTGGAGCTCAATGCTTGCAGATTTTAACACTAAGTCCAGAGCTGAACGATGACACTTGCGTATGTAACATATTTTGTAGCTGTAATCCCAATCGATCAAGCGTAGAGCGCGTCCCAGAGATTCATTGGATTCTTCTATCGAATAGAAAAACATTTGGTAGCGATCCTGGTGGGTAATAAAATGTTAGCAGTTATGGTTTAGAAATTATCAACAATTACTTTTGCAGCAGTCTGCTCAGTTCGTGCGAAATAATACGTCGAAAATCGTTTGAGTAATGACTCACCACAATTATATATGTTCCATTATCTCTCCAACTATCGCTCAGGCTATAGATTTTCAGGTGCTTTATTCGAGAATCTATCTTAACCCAATTGATATAGTTTTGGATCGTATTGTAAGCCATCTCGTGTTTCGGCCAATCAACTTTATAAATGTCTCTCAGGTCGATCCACTCGGATTGCGGGATTAACTGAAGTTTATCTTCGTTCACCATGATGCGATCGATGTCCGAGTCACCACTGATACTATATACGTTTTTGGGGAGAAGCCTGGGCATCACTGTGCCTTTCTGATGCTTAGTCGCGCGAGTTTAATCTTATCAACCGACAACGCATCCACTGTGACTAACAATTCAGATTACAGACGTTTTATTTAAATACATACCTTACAGACACAGGTCAATCGTTTGAGCTCGTGCGAGTTCTTGCCAAATGTAAGGCAATATAATATAATAAGGCAATTTAGCGAGAACGCGCTCTAGCTCAAAACATTGACCTGTGTCTGTAAGGTATTTATTTAAATGTAATGGTAAATATTTACCATTGCTGGAGATAATTGGGGCCATGTTTTCTTGATGGAATTGTGTCTAAAAAATTTAAGTCAAACTTTCGCTCTGTTTCACTTGTGTTCAATTGAGTCAATTGAGAATGAGATAATTTTAAAACAATGAACAAATCAACTCCACTCGACGAGATGAATATTGGAGATGTAACTGGTGTAATGTCCTTATTAACTGCTAATTAATGGATCGGAAGTTCAGTTCCGGAGATATCGGTTGGTGAATATTAGTACTTCAGTTTTTATAGAAATCAATTTCATTTTTTATATTTGCTTTTTTGCCCGTACGATTATTCTATTCTATTCTATTCTAACCCTTACATAGCCAGTATTGAAAAGCATCCTGGAAAACACTTCAGTTATACTTTAGTGTTTTTCTTGTCTACATTAATATTTGAATCATATTATAATATGTCGCAAATATTAAAACGGCCAGGCCTACTGTGCAGAGTTGGGTTTGAAGATGTTTCAATATTATCCGGCAATTGAATTATTCATTTAATGAACAATTTAACCAACGTATCGTTTTGAAACTTGAATGCGGATGAAACGAGGACAACCGTACCGACCGTTTCAGATTAGAGGGGGTTGGGTTAAATCGTTGGGAGTGACTTGGCTAAGAAGGTTAATGTCACTCCTTTGGTCCTTTTGGATGAGACAGCGGTATTTAACCTTGCCCTGACTAATGAGCCTAGGTTAAAGCGTATATTCTCGCTCTGCTTTTTTGCCCGTACGATTAGCAAGAAATTGGGATGGTCCAATCTACGGTAAGCCGAGTTTTGGTACGATCCAACGAACCTTTGGCCGATCCTTCTATAAGAAAGAAAAATGTTACCAAAATGGATCTCCGTATTGTGTATTTATTTATTTATTCCTTCGTCTTTGGCTAATTCTGCCATACAGACTGTTACTTAAAATTATTTAACATGTACAGTAACAATATATAACACCACAGACAATCGAGCAACATTTAAAGGTAACAATACAGTATTCCAAACAAAATTTAATTACAAATTCAGCGATGTGGGGGCTCCCAAATGTCAAACTTTTCGTGAAATTGTCGGAAACAGAGTCCTAATGGCCATGTTGATGGAGATAGTGCTATTTTTCTTAGCCTTGCGTCAATTCTTACTTTGAATGAAATGAACGGCCTTAATGACTCGTCCTTCCATTCAGGTACGAGCTTCTTCACAATTGCAGCATTAGTTCCGAGTGATTCTGCGACCAGAGTAGCAATATCTTTCTCACTCACTGTGTTCTTGACACGCGTAAAGAATAGCCAACAATGATTTCTTGAGCGTTTTTTCAAAACGTCATATCTGCAATGAGTTACTCTCTGTTTATGCTTTCTCTTTCAATTTTTACGGCGTCACTATAACACTTTTCACTTATTTCACAGTACAGATCGAAAGACGGTGGTTTTAACTAGCATATTATGCAAAGAGCTGAGGGATAAATGTTAAAGCGACCGAATTATTAACAGAAGAGAAAGTAAACAAAGAGAGTAACTCATTGCAGATATGACGTTTTAAAAAAACGCTCAAGATTTGTAGAATTACTTGACTCCAAAGAACCAGCAACCCTACACCCTTGTTTCAATCGAGTGGACGACATTTGCGGGATTGATTGAGCTAGAGGTGAACTTATTTCCGCCAAAGAAAAACGAGATCCAGCCATTTCGGTAATTGATTCACGAATTGCAGCGATTTCGTTTTTCATATTCGACACTTCTTTGATTATATCAGTACTGTATTTGTTTGTCTCAGTATTTACATCGACAGCAACAGTAGCCGCATGAGCAGGGATAAATGAAGTAGCATCGGTGATCGCCTCGCGTTTATCTCGAAAAGCCTACACATCCACCATATATTCTTGTACCTGTTGCAGCAGGCAGGGATGCCAAAGGTACTGGTAAACTACATTTTTTTCGGTATATTTACATTTGCACAAGCCGTACAGCCCGCTACAGCGACGCATCACTACAGCTCTTGCCAGAACGGTTGCCAAACCGAGTACATTTTCCCGTAGAGCAGTAGAATACATTTTTGTTTTGCTGCTGTACTCCGACTGCTCGGTGAGAGTGTGGCGTAGTAAAGTTTGTTCTCTCGCTTGGTACACTTTTCTCTGCGTAGTCAAAGGCCCGCACACAAAAGCGATGATGCCGGTCGTGGCGTAAACGAACCGCATTTATTGTCGTCGTTTTTGATTGGAAATATTGAATAGATTAAAAATATTAAAAAGTGTAAAATAAGGAAAGAGAAGCTGTACCGCTCGCGTCTGGTGGCTGTACTGGGGGCAGTATTTCTTTGTCATGGTACTACTTTGCTTACAGACTGCCGTACAGCGCTGGGCGTCCTGCAATAGCGAACGACAGCAGCGTCAAAAGAGAAATGAGAATGTAGGCAGAAAAAATACAGCCGCAGAAAAGGTAGGCATTTTGCATCCTTGGCAGCAGGTGACCTCTGCAGTAGTCAGCACAGCACATTCTGCATGATAAATATCCTGACAAAATCCATCACAAGAAATGGTTACCTCTCCAGGCTAGAGGTGTGCGCCGATGTATTTTTAATCGGCGGCGGCGTAAGCGACATATTTGGCCGGCGGCGGCGGCGTTGGCGGCGTCACGCCGTTGGACCCTGTCGGCAGCGGCGCGCCGGCGTGTGTCGGCGTGACGAATATTAACGCCTATGTAACTAAAAAAAAACTTGGCAGTACAATTCCTTTCCCAAATTTTCGGTTTCTATTGTATCAGGCACATACAAAAAGACGTTACAGCTTGAAGAAAATTCTAAAAAAATCATCGCCCAGAATGTACTAGCGACATCTGTTGAACACATTGCACAAAATGTAATTCTCGCTACCACATAAAAAAAATTTAAAACTGAAGGTCTAATAGTGCCTACCCTGCTTGCGAAATGCAAGATAATAAATGAAAGGTGGAACTATTTTTACAGTTGTAAAATTTGAAGAACGAAATAGAAAAATTGTCGATGTCGCATACTACGACTTCGCATAAAATAATGATTGCAATGGACAAATTTGAAGAATGCAGAGTAACGACTGTATTTCAATGACCCATAATAATTATTTATTGTTCTATATTTGGGAAATTAAGCAACGTGAAAACAGTTTTTGTTTTGTTTGAGGAAATTAATTCTTGTTGTCGTTTCATTATCTTTTGTTTCTATTTAGTCTTCTTTACCGTCGCTCTTTTAGAATCCCGCAGATATCAGGTGCCATAACCCGAGACGTTATTAATGGCATTACTGCGCAGAAATGTCACTTTTAATGATCGTGTAAGGACACCTTTCAAGGTAGACACATCCCAGTTAAGCTCAGCCGGAAATGAGCCGGAATTCTGGCTGGTTCCAGTTCGTATTCCTGCTCCAGTGACACAACCGATTCTAGTTAGAATCGGTTGTGCCACTGGATCCCGTGTACGAACTGGAACCAGCCAGATTTCCAGTTCAATTCCGGCTGAACTTTACTGGGATTACTTCATTTTACAGGCTGGAGTTTACTTTTACTTCTTGTAAGTACAAAATCGCCGCGATGATAAAGCATATACGATGCCATGGCACTACATTTTCTTTCAAAGCAAGATTTTCTTCTATGTTGAATGCAAAGTATGCTCGATGTGCTGAAATCATACAGATCTACACTCTGACGAAACCTAAATATACAGTTACTATCATTCATAATAATTCCACGACTTGATGTTTTAGCTCCTGTTGGGTTAAAACTGATCACTAAACAAGTCTGATTGAAAATGGTCTGAGCGTATCTCTAGTTTTCGTTGCACCTGCACACCGCCAATTTCTCCAGCAGTTCCGGGGATCAACAAATTCTAATCCATTGCATACATCTAGTTAGATTCGATACACCGAATCAATTAATTTACTAACATCCTATTATGCGCTTACTCACAGATCGGCATCGTGTTGTAACTTAACAAATGGTTGTGAACAACTCTCCCCTTGGGCACTTCGACAAGAATGAGTTTAACATTTCCAGCCCATTTTGTTTGTTTTGGTTACGTCCTATTTGTCTGTGATACCGGGCTGATGCAACTGCCACTGAAAATCTTTCCTGAGTGGGGCTAGATCACACGATGAATAATTTATGAGACTAGAAATCTTACTCTCTGCATCGCCACATCAGTGCACCAACGTCGCGAAAAGTCAAGATCACTCTGCCCAACTATTCTTCAAGAAAAAAATTTCAAAATAAGTCACGATTCAATCAATGATAAATAAACCTCGCATTGAAAATATTTTTTGTGTTTTTACAACACTAGTTCACTAAAAAAAGATTTCATTATACTCAAATGTTTAGTAGGTGGTTGTATCTGAATATGTTTAATATTTTTATGATTCTAGTTCATAACTTGATGAGACATTGATTTATATTGACTTTATTGACTAAAAAAGTCAAGAATTGAACGATGTGCACTAGGGGCAGATCACTTGTGATGCAATTTTAAAAATCAGCTAAATTAAATGCATTTCTTTCCATCGAAATAGAAATTCATTATGTATTTTGCGTTGCGTGCAATATATTTTGCGTTGCGTGTAAGACGTCAAAACCGTACAAAAAATTAGCCCTAGATTCAACAAAATGTCTAACAAAGTGAACCAGCGTAAGACGTTTGTTAAACAAACTTTTCTGCGAGGGAGTGCAAAGTTGATGCAAAAATGGATATTAAATGCATTTTTTCTAATTTGATGCAAATTTGTTATACAGTTCTAGAGTGATCTGCCCCCATGATGTGCAACGGTTTTCGTAACTTCTCGTCGTGTTATCGTAATATTTTAGTCTTGAGCTTCGGATTTTTTAGACAGAGTCACTTGTCTTATAGTTTTCTTGATTATTTCACGGACATGAATTGTGGCTAGGTAATGTATTTTGGTGCTCAGCGCAGTTTCATTTAATTTCGAAAATTACACTGAATCTTAACAAAAGAATAACAGGGTTACAGGTCCTATTAATTTCCTTGTATCAAATGCTCGCACCTATGAGACTGGTTGCTAGCAGTTGTACACAATAGCTCACATAGAAATTTCAAAACCAAAGAGTAGAGCGAATAATCCATGAATAATAGTCTGAGTTCCTTGTAATTGTTTTCGTAAGTATATTAAGATTATGTGAAAGATTTATTAATTTATGAACTATATCATGAACAGTTTCACGAACTCGACTTGTGAATCGTTTCGAACATATTAGGTATCAACCATATCTTGAAAGTGGAAGTGTTTTTTTGAATTTGTGGACCAATTTTTGAATTTGTGTGCTCGCAATCATAACCAGTTGACGAAGCAAGAATGGATCCATGAATTATATCCCGAGTGTCGTGTAATGATTTTCGAGAAAATATCAAGACTTTGTTAATTTTGTGATCTAATTCACAACCACTAATACCAAATAAAGATCAATATGTGATGAATTATGAATCAGTTAATGTCGTATATTCGGACCATAGACAATGTTCATAGATTTGTGGATAAAATTATGAGCCAATGATTTTCGAGTTCGCGAATTGTCGGCGTTAGAAAAAAGCGTCGGCGGCGCGCCGCCGATCTACCTTTCGGCGTCAGTGTTTGTTGAAATTTACCGGCGGCGGCAGCGTGGCGCGGCGGCGTACATGTCTACTCCAGGCATGATAGGCAAGGCACATTCGCAGCAAAACATCTTCAAGCAGCACGACTTTCTCTTGTTCAATACAGCTGGTATGATGAAGAATAACGTTCTTTTGTTTTCGACTGTATAGAAGCGGTAGCACCGAATGATAGAACAAACGGATAGTTCGTTTAATCGGGCGAAAAATCGGCTTTTTATCTATAATATCACCAGCGATGTAAAATGTAGGATCCGAAAACAGTGCACTATAACCGATAAAAGCGAATGGCAGCAAAATATGATATGGAAATCGATCGCGCGACTATTTTCCACGAAAAAGCGAAAGCAGCTCAGCTGACAAACAACCGGTCGGAGGGAATACACACAACTCGAAAAAGTGTAAATGTGATAAATGATCACATCACAAGCGAGTAGCTTTCATAGAGAATTCCAATAGTTCAGTGAGAGTCGCGGTGGAAAAACTGTATTTAAGCTAAACTTTTATGTCAGATGCACGAAAAAATGTGAAGGACTACACATGTTTAAAATCCAAGAAGCGCCAAAACGCGATGAATGGTACAATACAACAGAGAATACACATACGTTTTCTGAAAACTACATGATTTGGCAGGCAATTTGCTCGTGTGGAAAGCGGTGCACCCCGCTCGTCACTATCGGAACGGCTAATGGGTAAATGTGTTTAAAAATGCCTCATTAATCGTTTAGTTCCATTTTTGAGGTCTCACAACGGCCCTACACATTTCTGGACAGATTTATTCTCGAATGATGTTCTAGAGTGATATAATGGTGAACATATCAGGCGAGTAAAACTCACTCGGTCGAACGTGGGTCGAAATTCTCTCCAGGTTTTTGGCAGTCATAAAACATTTCAGAGTTCTGCCAAAATGTCTTATAAGAATTAGATAACCGAGAACTTATTCGGCTTTAAACAAACACTGTTCTTGTTACAGCACAATCAGCGCAGGTTTCAAGTTGTTAGAGAAATCTGCCACCCTCAATTGAGCAGATGAGACAAAATATTTTGAGATTGTCTACGAAAGACTGGTGAGCACTAAATACACGAATCGAAATATCAACGGTCCCAAATAGCTTTCCTGGGCTATTCCTGATTTTTAAAAGTAAATGTGAATCCATGAAAATCTCCATTGACAACCATTACCACTCAGTCTGTAAGATAGAAGCGAATCAATTTAAAAACCTAAAAAACACACCTTGCGGTGTAAACTTTCAAATGTACACACCTAAGAATATTAGCGGCATTCGGCAATTTTTACCGAACTTTCAACAGCTGAACGTTCGGTAACCACTTCGGTTATTGAAACAATTATAGAACATTCGGTATTTAATTTGCTGATCTGTCAAAAAGTACCGAATAGTTCAGTAATTTTAATACAACCATTAATTGAAATACTCATAACTATGGCTTTCTTAAACCGATTAAACACTTTTAGATGTGTTGGATTCAGGAACTCGTCCACTTTTTGATTCTGCAAAATTGAACCGGATGAATGGATCTGGTTCTTGGTAATCCGGATTTTCCGGAGTATTGTTTCATTACTCGGGTATGATTTATAAATTTTAATAATGTCCTAGCAATATGAGTATCAAAACTCGTCAAATTGTCTCGGAAGTCTGTTATTTATTGTTACGGGACAATATGGCAATTTGACCTTAGAATGGCCACTCACGGCTCCACGGGAACCTGCTCCGGAACGTCCATTTAGGGGTCAAATCACAAATGCCTTCCATTGAAATTCACAAATAGTATCCCAGCACTGGAACATGCTTCCGGAAATCCAGATTCCCGGGAACCGAATGAAGTAACCTGATTCATTTTTACCAAGTCTAAAAGTGGATGAGTTCCTGAATCCAAAACATCCAAATGTTTTGATATCGGTTGGAAATTGCCTTAGTTATTGGCATTTCAGTTTGGTGGATACCCTGGTATCCTCGTCGGCCTGTTGCGTAGTAAAAAAATTCAGGTGTCCCTCCTCACTCCCCCTTACTATATCAACAATATTATTAACTCAAAAGCTTGACTTAGTGAAGTTCTAGGATGTCACAAAGTTTCAATTTCCAGCTATGGATGAAACATTTGACTTAAAAGATTTCAAATGCTTCTGACATCATTCGTTTTCGAGCGCTCGGTGGAGACACACGTGTTTTGTTCCCAGTCTGAGTAGTGTATACGGGCAAAGAATAGTGATAATCGTTCAAGGTGATCTTGCGAACCGGTCAGTGACCAGTGAAGCAGTGTTCTTCTAGTAAGCCGTCTGGATACCGTTACATAAACAAGTTGAGTATTATTTTAAGTTTCCCCTTCTTGGTTCTCTTACCAACGAGCACTGGGTAATAGGCCCGTGCAAAAATGACTTCCCCTGACGGCGGTTCATCTCAAGGTGAGATGGACGTCGAAACAAAATCGGCTCCCCGGCTCAAAGTATATCCAAGCTCGGCCACTGGACCCTTCGTGATCTTCTTTCGGTTCAAAGACAAAAAGTGCTTGAATCTGCTGCAGATTTTTCGAGTTCTGACGGATCGGTATTCGGCTGTGACAGAAATATCGAAAATTGGCCCTGATAAGCTTCGGGTGGTGGTAAACAGTTTAAATCACACAAATGATATTGCTGGCTACGGGCCCTCCAGCTAACAGGGTTGAAGTCTGCGGGGTAGTCTCGGATTCGAGTCTGAGTTGCGAGGAGCTGCTGAAACCTGGAACTGGCTGTTTCGAAGACCCCATGCTTAAGCCAGTGGAGATACTGGAGTGCAAACGTTTGCATTCAACATCAGTCGCAGCTGACGGGAAGAAAACACACGTCAACTAAGGCTCTTATCGAGTGACCTTCGCCGGTTCTGCTATACCCAACTACCTCCTCTTTGATAAAGTTCGTCTACCTGTTCGCCTCTTTGTACCGCAGTTCGTGAACTGTACTAATTGCAAACAATTGGGACACACAGCCTCCCATTGTAACAATAATGCTCGTTGTGGGAAATGCGGTGGAAATCATGCTGATGATTCCTGTGGAAGGGATGTCGAAAAGTGTCTCTACTGTGGGGGAAACCTGCATGATCTCCCGACATGTTCCGCGTACAAACAGCGTGAGGAGAATGTTATGCGTTCCCTGCAGGGACGCTCTATGCGATCTTTTGCAGAAAGCTACGCCATCGGACCCTATCATCTATACTGACTTGTCTGCTCACGAAAGTGACTGTGATGAGTCCCAGGAGGGAACATCTTCTACTTTGCCTAGAAGCACTAGAAAAACGGAGGAACATTTCCTCTCCCAAGCTTCGTCGTAAAGGCAGAATTGAAGAAGCATTATCCTAAAAATCGATCCTTTTAAAATCTTGCTAAATAACTTGAAATGTGATGCATTTGCACTATGCGAAACATGGCTTACTTCAGAAATTGACCTACACTTCCACGATTTTAACATTATTTGCTCGGATCGAGAAAACTCTTACGGAGGGGATCAAAAAGTGCTATTCTTTCAATCCAATCGACCTCTCCTCGATACCAGGCATTGAAGTTGTCGCTTGCCAAACCAGAATTAGCATTGCTTCCACCTATATCCCCCCTAGAGCCTCAGTTAGCCAGCGACGGCTTTGCGATATTGTGGTACTCCTCGCCGCACCGATGCTAGTTTTAGATGATTCCTGCCCCTCCAGTGCGTCCGAGCGCCTTAGATCTGTCCCTCTGTTCGACATCGCTGCGGATTGCATGTGGAAGGTAGTCTCTGATCCCCACAGCAGCGACAATCTGCCAATCGTAATTAATATTGCTAACGGTTCAGGGCCACCGAATACAATCAATGATTCGTATGACCTCACACGAAATATTAATTGGAAGAGCTACGCGTTCGCGATATCCGAAAAAGTAGAGTCGACACAACAGCTTCCTCCGGAGAAAGAGTACGGGTTCCTGACTGGCTTGATTCTCGATACCGCGATTCGAGCTCAGACTAAACGCGTACCAGAAGTGAACTCCCGCGGGTGTCCTCCCAACCCAATGGTGGGACAAAGAGTGCTCAGACGTGTACGCGGAGAAGGCCACTGCGAATAAGACCTTCCGGGACGACGGGCTACCAGCCAGCTACCGACAGCACGCGATGGCAGAAACGCGCATGAAGAGTTTGATGAAAGCCATAAAACGTAGCTACTGGCGCCGGTTCGTCGACGGGCTTATAAGAGAAACATCGATGAGCAAATTTAACTTGTTAAAGAATCTTCCAGACTCTACCAAAAGACGCTTGTTTAACTTATTTAACAAGTTTCTTGAGGGTAACATTGTCGCACACGATTGGAGATAAGTGAGGTACATCGCCATCCAGGAACCAGGAAAACCAGCCTCCGATCACAATTCGTATCGACCGATTGCAATACTGTCCTGAATCTGCTCCTCTGCGAACATACATTTCATCAAATTTGAAAGAATTCAGTATCCTTGTTTGCGTATCGCCTTAGGGTGCATGCAGTCGACCCATACGATGAGGTCCTGTCGGGCGTTCTGCCGCTGAAAAATCGATTTTGGGAACTCTCATATCGATTGCTCATAGCTGGGTATCGATGTGATATCTTGAACCCGGAGGTGATTGAAAATTTCGAAAGGCTTGTTGAGCTCAATTCTCAGACCCGTTTGATGTCACTGTACTTAACTGCATGGCGCTGAAAATTAATCCTTACAACCTCAACCGTGTGCTTTCAGCATTTCATAAATAATTCTGAATCTACTGTTTTTTGACAAATTCATAAAAGAAGAGATTTGTGGGATTCCGGACTACATACGCCCAGAACATTTTTATAATGAATTCCGAGAAGTCGACTGCTCTAAGATGTTATATACTGACGGATCAAACCTCGAAGGGTCCACTGGCTGCGGTATTTTCACACAAAAGTTCACCGTCTCCTACAAACTCAGCGAACCTGCATCAGTTTACGCCGCAGAACTAGCTGCTATTCAGTATACCCTTAGAAGTCATTGACACATTACCCGTAGACCATTACTTCATCGTTTAGGATAGGATAACTGAAGAGTTCCATTGATGCTATTCGCTCGATGAAACATGCTTTATCTTACAAATCTTTCCAGATTACCAGATGATTTGGGTCCCTTCTCATTGTTCCATACCGGGCAACGAGAAGGCGGACTGTTTAGCTAACGTGGATGCCCTTGAAGGTGACGTTTATGAAAGACCAATTTGCTTCAACGAATTGTCCAGTATTACTTATCAGAGAACCCTTGAAAGTTGGCAAACTTCATGGAGCAATGGGGAACTAGGAAGGTTTCGACGAAACCTTGGCTCAAGGGGATGGATGTGGGTTGTGACTTCATTTGTGAGATGTCCCGATTCATGGCAAACCATTACACGCTGGATGCACACCTCCGGCGTATTGGGCTCGTGGATAGTGGTATCTGTGCTTGTGGCGACGGCTATCACGATGTCGAGCAGGTTGTCTGGGCGGGCACCGAGTAGAGTTCCATCAGGTCTCAGCTAATGAATACCCTCCGGGTCTTAAGGAAGATCAGCCAACGTCCCTGTTCGAGATGTACTGGCAAGCCGCGATCTCCTCTATGTGTCCCTCGTATACACCTTTTTAAAAACCCCGACGTCCCAGTATATAATTCTACTTGATGATGGCCACCCGAGTCTGTAACCTATGACGTTGATCTCCGAATGCCTGAAAGTGAAAGTTTATAATTTTTACCCCCTGTCACCTTTGTCCACCCTCCCTCCTCTGACTCTTATACCGAGAAGTATCACCCCCTACGCTCCCCCCTAAATATCTTCTCGAAGTATTTTGCTCTTTCTGTCTCTTCTAGTTTTATTTATTAAATATTTATTGTCATGTGAATGCTGGTTTTGAAATTTGTAGTGTGGTCATTTACTTACTTCGATGTTATTTCTGTCGATGTTTAACCTAGTTCTTGCATTGTATTCAGACAAATAAAAAACTGCGTGTATTTCGTATAAAATCTCTTTATTGTACAAACAATCCTTTTCAATAATACTTTCAATAGCAATAATGTTACAATAATATATCTTTTAGGTACACTTCCATATTCAATACAGATTTTATTAGTTTTGTTTATCTATGTTTTGCTATTATTTGTTCGTTTTTCTTCTGCTGCATTTTTAAATTATTGTATCCTTTTTCCATCGTTACTTTTCCGTCTCGCTGTATTCGTTATCTCAGTAATAGAAAGCGGCCTTTAGATTATTTCGTTTTGTGACTCAAACGAAAGGGTTCGCGGTGTTCATTATTTTACACTTCATTTTATTAGATTGCATGTTACCCACAGCACTCAAGCACATTCATAACTTACATGCTAAACACAAAAAAGTGGCAATATACAAAATACTACCCTCGAGCGCATTCACGTAGTGCACTTCCGAGAACGGTACCGACGATCAATGGCTGATGATGGGGATTGCTTTTACCATCCGGTTTGCTACATGATTCAATGATTCTACCGTCGATATCATACACAGCTTTCCGGTACGCGATTCGTCATGAGAAAGTCCTCAATTCCTTTCAGATTGATTTCCGCCTCGGATACGTCCTCGTCCTTGAAACTGATGGTAGTTGTGGACGCGGTCGAGGTGGTAGCGATGACTGCCGGCAGTCGGACCATTTTCGGTTTGAAGGATATGTCCGAATTCATTGGAATCAGTTCCTCTTGCTGAATGTCGGTGAGACGGGGATACTGTAAGGCATTCAAAATTTATAAATATTGATAACAAGGCAAGACAAGGTTGTCAGAGTCTTACAGGGATCAGGTCGGGATCTTGTTCGTCGTCTATGGTTTCGATTTTATTCCTAGTTTTTATGCTACTACCCATGCTATTTTTCCATTTGGAAGCCTTTTGGGATTTATCCTTCTATGAAAGAAAGTATTAGAACTCGTATATTTTATCTGAGGACAAATCCTACCTTGGGTTGTTCCATTAACAGTAAAGTATTCTTAGATTCCTCCGTGTATCGTTTCTCCTTACCAATAGTTTGCTTAAGTCTTTTCGATTTCAGATAAATTCTTACAACTATAACGACTATGATGAGCACGATAGTTAGCAGCAGACCGATTAGAATCGGTGTAAGCAGTGGGGATTTTTCCCCACTTGTTTGTTCCTGCTCTTCGACGGCCGGTACGAACAGGTCCGCTATGAACACTCGGGGACTCTTGCCTTTTTGGTTCACGGCGTATGCGAATAGTTTGAGCGAATCCGACTGGTGAATATTTGGCAGTTGTTCCCGTAGCGCAGTGAACGTTGTTTTAAAGGTTGGTTCTTCCTCGTTGGTAAGATTAATCCTGTAATTATGTAATCTATATTAATATTTTTTTAAAATTACCACAATAATCAACTTACCCAATTCCCGGATTCTGGTTGGATAACATCTCCAGCATAAACTGTTGCCGTAGACCCCCATCATAGCCAGCGTGGCAGGTGACCTCTATCGCAGTGCTGTCGTTTTTCCAGCCACAGTTGATTACGGGTGTTGGTAGGCCTGCGGTGATCAAATGGTAGATGCAGGGTACTGCCATCGTGCCTATTTCATTCGTTCCCCAGCAGGAAAGAGTTCCGTAGTCCCGCTCGGAGCTCGGGGTGTATTCCAGGTGGCTGCTAGTGCCGTTGTTCGTATACCTAGCTGGATCGATTTCGATTACTTCTTCGGAGTTCTCGAATCTCCAGTAGAAACGGCTTGCCGCAGGATGCGTTATGATGTTACAACTGATTAGCACCGTTTCGTCTGTTGATACGCCCAAGCTGACGATCTTGTCGGTGGCACAGATTGGGATGTCTGGAAGTTAAATTTGGTAATATAAAAGGTTTACTGTTATATTGTAAGGTTATACTAATATCGGCGTTAGGTTTATTGACATCGCACATGACGAATTTCGCCAACTCGAACAAATGTTGGCAGCACCCACTCAGATTTTAATGAAACTTTCTGTACATGAGAACTTTGTCACAAAAGGCCAGTTTGCATACTTTGTTTTTCCAAAAATGATCTAAACTGTCTTTTGAATAGGGTCTTTTTTCATCATTTTTTTTAAACGGCTTTAGTCTAAAAATGACAAATCCTACAAAAAAAGTTGTAGGAGTGATTTTCACAAAAAATTTGAATAAAAATATTGAAAAAATTGAAAAAATTTTTTCCTTGTCCAAACTGATTTTTTTTCAGTGCATTTTTTATCGAAAACTAAACCAATGAAGTCATAATCATCGCAGAATCCAATTTTCCAATTGCTAGGTACCTGATACATGCAAAAAGTATCAGTAACGAATTGGGTATGGCATCTCGGACTGTACTGAAACGAGGCCGAAGGGATTCGTTTGAGGGAGATCTGGTACTAGAACACTTAGCGCAAAACCAGACAACATTTTTAATATCGCGATAACCGCCCCCACACGCGCAGAGACCGCTCTCCACAACCCCAATACGCCTGTGATGGGCATTCTACGTATAATGATTGTACATGACCCGAGATATCACCCCGAATACACAACGTAGGCCCAAGCCACCAGACGAAACATTGTTTCTCTGATGATCCGTCCGTTAATCCGTCGACGGAGCGGTGCCAATAATCGCGTTTTTCAGCTTTCATCAAGTTTTTCATTTGCATTTGTAGCGTTGCGTATATTTGTAAAAAATCGGGCGATCCGACGTTCAAAAGTCCCTTTCGCGTACAATTCTAAGCAATCTCTGCCCACCACGAAATAGGAGACTGTTCACGGTTGTCCGCGTCGGGTACTCGTTTTGTCTGACCTTTAATCGTAGTGCAAATGCATTGTGTAAAACCTGGAGGAAAATTTAGGCACTGATGTCCCATGTCGAAATTCCTGCTAGTTTCTAAGATTACCGAGACCAGGAACCACTTACTTCGGTTCTGTTACAGCACCGGTTAAGGGACACTCTCAGGAAGCTTACGATAGAAAACTGATTTTCCTCTTTCGGAAATTTATAGGCAGACTCTCGCTCTTTAGTATACAAGGAAACGTAGAAATTAGTCGTTGTCGGTGGCGTAGTACTTTTTTGTATTTCTTATCGGAGCGTTCCTTAAAAGGATGTTTCATTTTGTGTCCACATAACTTATGTGCGGGATATGTCGAGAGATCATGCGGAGTCTCTCCACAGTAGGGAAATTTTTCATGTTTCTCTCGGGATTTTCCACAGCGTGCAATGTGTCTACCATAAGTCGGTGTAGGCCCAATTGTTTGCAACGACGGCAGTTCATGTTTCGCGGCACAAACAAGTGAAAAGGTAGGCTAGCCCCGTCCAAAAGATTTGAGTTTGGAAGAGCAGATTCAGCGAAAGGTTTGAAATGACGATGGCCTTTGATTTCAACCGGACGAGGAATTCGATAAAAGTGAAAATATTAAATATTTTGAAATGTAATTCATTTAAGTACTCCCCATTGGGGCCAAGGGATCTGTTGGTGAAACTAATAAACATAAACATAAACATCATCATAACAGTTTTTGCAACCGGCTGAGAGGGTTGTGCCTCCAGGTGGAAGGTTTTGTTCTCGAGAGAGCGACGAAGTGCGAGACGCTGTATGCGTTTTTGTGGGAGAGAGAGACCAGTTTGTTAAGTGTGAGTCGACAGTTGATACGTCGGAGGCGTGGTCAACGGCATCCTCGACAAGTGGTGTTTTGACAGCAAACCGCGGGTGGACGAATTTGCCTACCGCGGTTTCAGAAATCGACAGCGATCGGGCCTTTACACAAAGGAAAAATATATTGTATTGGTGTCGTCGGGCAATTCTAATCGACGAGAGGGGAAGCGTCACAGGTAGAGCCATTTGCTCTATTTGTCTACCGCAGAAGCGGTACGACGAATAAGGAAAACAAGTGGCACCGAAAAGTGCCGCATCGACGGTGGGGTTTTCGCAGCAAGCCACAGGTAGCCACATTTGTCTACCGCGGTGGTGGAAACGGAGAGAGCGCGCTTGTGGTGGTGATACCGACGAGCAGCTTAACCGGAGAGAGTTTTGATGTGTTGCAGGTAGGCCTATTTCTCTACTGAAGAAGCAACGCGATGAAGAAGGACAGCAAGTGTCACATTGTCAAACAACGGGCACCGAGTTTACAACGTTCTACCGGTGTCTTTGTCACCTCATAAATAGCAGATAACAGGTATATTTTTCATTCCTTTTAGTGATAGTTTTTCTTGCTACGTAAAATGGATGACGAGATGGGAGAACGAGTAACAGACCCTCCCCCTAAGCGTTCTGCTGAAAATGTAAACCCGATTAGAATTAAAATTTACCCAGAGTCGTCAACGGGACCATGGATTGTATTTATTAGGCGTAAAGTAAAGGCGCTAAATATCATCCAAATTTCGAAAGATTTGACTTCGCGATTCTCGGGTGTAAAAGAGATCGTCAAAGTTAATAAAGATAAAATACGCATTGTCGTTGGTAGTCTCAAACAAGCCAATGCAATTGCTTCTTGCGAGCTTTTTACGCGTGAATATAGAGCGTATATTCCTTCAAAGGAAATTGAAATTGATGGGGTCGTCACAGAATCGAGTTTGACTGTTGATGACTTAATTAAGCATGAGGTTGGTCGTTTCAAAGACACCATACTTAAAGACGTAAAGATACTTGAATGCAAGCAATTGCATTCAGTATCACACGAAGGAGATAAAAAAGTTTATCGACTGTCTGACTCGTTTCGTGTGACTTTCGCTGGGTCTGCACTGCCAACTATGTCATTATCGATAAGATTCGCTTTTTATCCCTCGTGTAATGAATTGCCTTAATTGTAAACAGCTTGGCCACACAGCCACTTACTGTTCCAAAAAGGCACGGTGTGGCAAATGTGGGGGTTCTCATCAAGAGGATACATGCAATCAAAATTCAGAAAAATGTTTAATGTGCGGAGAAAACTCCCATGAGCTCCTTGCATGCCCCATTTATAAATTGCGCGAGGATAAAATTAAACGATCCTTGAAGGAGGGGTCTAAGCGCTCCTATGCACCAATGTAAAACAATGCTACCTTTAAAACCGATCTTCTTAGAAAACACTTACACATCTCTATTTTCGGAACAGTCTGACTCTGACGGAGCGTGCGAAGGTACATCATTTGTTTTACCCGGAAATTCCAGAAAAAGAAAACAGTCTTCTTTTCCCAAACTGCCAAGAAAAGGCCTTAAAATTTCTCCACCAATAGATAAACTGCGCCCAAAACAGAAAAATTCGCGTGATTTGTCTTAGCTAAGGGCCTTGATTGCATCGTACTACCGAAGCGGAAGTTTATGACTTTTTCGAACAAACTTTGTTGAACGGCTGATTGTACCCCGCAGGTAATCGCGAAGATTTCTGCTTGAAATACAGTATTGTATGTACCTAGCCAGTAAAATTGTTCCAATTTTTACAATCACTATCAAGATTGTACGAGATATATGACTGCTCGAAGAAAGTTGTAATATTTGTCTGCTTACAGATTTGTTCTACCACTAATTCAGAAATAGTATTAATTAAAGGTGTTGCACCTAACGCTAGGGTTCGTCGCGGTGCGGATATGGGCGGTAAATGGATAGTCCGCACCGCAACCGCAAAAAAAATAATGAAACCGCACCGCTTACCGCAACCGCGTTGCATTTACCACACCGCACCGCGCGGTAATGCGGTAAAAATCATGTATTTTTAAAAATTATTCATTTAATTGGATAACCATATAAAACAAAATGTTATTCTTATTTACACGAAAGGTACTTTTGACGGGCTCCTCAGAATATAACATTTATGAAAAAAATCAACTTTATTAAAGGGGTAAGAGTTTTGGCGCAAATAAAAAGACTTTTTTGTCGATTTTTTTAAAACTTTGCGTGAAGCGAATTGATAAAAACGTTTGTACATTATAGTGTATAATTTCAATAACATGCTGTTATTTTTTCCATGCAAAAATATCGACAAACGACTCTATGACGAAGCTTTTTGTAGAACGTCTCGGAAAACATGATTTGCGGTGGTACCTGCCATTCAAAAACTACTTAACCGATTTCTTTCAAACTTTGCATACACATTCTATGTAAAAAAAACCCTGCGCTGATTTTTCGAGATAAATTTTCAATTAAGGCAAAAACTGACCAAACTATGCAAAATTGGGTATCTGGGCTAACGTTGACACTTGTCACAATATAAAGGAAGGCTTTGAGAAAAACAAAAGAAAATCGCAATGCCCTACACTAACTTCGAAAGCTTTGCTTTCAAAAAGTTACAAAATACTCCCAACTGAAAAATATTATTTGTTAATTTGGTAGAAAATATTCCAAGTTGGACGATCAATGGATGCACGCGAAAAAAAAATTCCTCCAAGTTCGTTTGGTTTGATGATGATAATTACATTCTGTGGGTTGTTTTTAAATCTAAGTATTGTTAGTTCATCTTTAAGTTCTCCAAATTAATCAGAATTCAGAGTTGAGAAAATGTCAAAAACGATTCATAATTCCACGATTGCCAAGAGGAATCGGGAGAAATGATGCATTTTTTAATTGGATTTCACAGTACAATTCAATTGTTTTCAATGATTGGATTGTGCGTTTTATGTATTTGAAAAGGTTCATTTGTAGATTCTTAGTTTGATAAATAAAATAAATAGTTTTCAAAATATGTCGTAAAAATTATATTATATATGCCAAATTATATTGGACACAATTTATAGTTCTTATTTCTTAGTAACAGTATGTTTTATCATATTAGAATGACCAAAATATAAAAAATCACGTAGCGATAGGTCGAATACAGATTATATTCGGATTTCTTTTCAAATCATTGTCAAGTCTATGGAAATTAGAGCAATTGAATGTTTATTATGTTTCTCTATTGTAGGGTAATAAGTAAAACTCGAACGTTCTGACAGAGGGATTTTCCTAATAATGACATTACTAATTCAGAAGATAAATCTAGTTGCGTCCTTCTCAAATGGTAAAAGTCATAGTTTTATTTCACTTTTTAATGCAGACTGCAGACTTTATCAATTATTTTTTGAAGTGCGGTTGCGGTATTACCGCGCGGTAAAAGCTCATTTCCCGCACCGCAACCGCGAGAAAAAGTATCTCACCGCACCGCAGTTTTTGCGGTGCGGGTGCGGTAAATACCGCGCGGTTGCGATAATTACCGCAACCACGACGAACCCTGCCTAACGCATCAAAGTTGTACGGATAATAGCGCATCGCAAAAAAAAAATCTCAAAGGCCCATTCCCTCTTATACTGCGACTAATGTCAAAAAAAGTTCTGATGCCAAATTTCACATATGGAATATGTGAACAACAACGAGAAACAGAAATATCTAGGAAATTACAGCAAATTTGGATACATATTTTGCAGTTTTTCTATCGTGAAAAAATTAAGAAATCGAATGGAACCTTTTTGCCCATTTCCGAATACAAGAAGTTGAGGTTATAGGGCCTTTTGTCATTCATATTAAATTTTATCATTTTCACGTGCGAATATCTGCGTGCATAGTTTTGTGTTAGTTTTTCGATATTCCTGGTGTGGAAAAAACCGGACATATTAACACGAAACATATACTTGGGGGCACGATAGGTCAGCCGTTTGAGGGGGGGGGGGCGCACTATAGATCACTACTGATCGTCTCACAGCTAATAAATCACAAAAGCCGGAATGAACAACTTCAATTCCACACTCTGGCGACGACGAGGACACCGAATAAGCCATTCGCAAGTACAAAGCCAGATGTAGTATTTCCTCTCGCGGTCTCATGATTTTTCACAGCATATGCCACTTCTCGTTTTCTTACTTGAATGACATCAACTTAATTTTTAAATAATCTGCTTTGCCTGAAATGGGCGAAAAAATTACATTCTTCAAAACCTTATGTCTTTCAGGTACGTTGGAATATAGGTTACCTTTCGATTAGATTGTCTTACAGATACTTAACTTCATATTCACTGCGGCATATTCGCTGAAAATACTTCTAGCGTAGACAAATGACGCACGGGGCGCAAAACTGGATCTCCGCCAAGGGTACCAGGAGACCACGCTACGGCTCTGTTTACAGCACAACTTCACACGCGCAACGCGGTGTGTTGCCGATCCGCATTTGAGGCGTGCTACGAAATCTTCTGGATTACCCGCTCGAGGAAGACCGCCCGGCGTCCCAGTATATGATGTATCCTAATGAAGACCGTCCGTGTGACTTTTTGGATTTTAGTGTCTAACTAGTGTTAATTTGGGTACTAGTTTAGATACATCGTCTAACTAGACACCCAGTTGGTGCTAGTTACTGACGAGGAGAATCCGAAACACTAAAACAAAAACCATACTTAATGTAAGGTATTGTGTCCTTATGCACAAAAAAAATTTGGCATTGTCCAAAAAATTTTCCACTTGGGAATTTGCAGAAAACTGAAAGGTATTATCGTTCTCCACCCTAGTAGCTTTATCCACCCTGTTTCCCCTGTTTCTGGTACCCAGATGTAGGAATTCACCACCCCCCTGAATATCTTCCCAAAACTTATTTGTCCCCCGTATTTTCTAGTTTTAGTTGTTCAATACATACCCTCGTTAAGAAATGTCCAAGAGTACTACTACTAAAAATAGTCTTAATTAACCCCAAATCCTAATAAAATTGAATCACCCCCTCAAGTTATTCCTAGTTTTAATATTATTGTAAAATGTTCCGCTTAGTTAATAATTAATTGCTCCAATAATCTCTCTGCTTAAAATCGTAAGGGGTAGCTTCTTTAGTTTCATATAAAAAAATAATTAAAAATATATTCCCCTAGTTTTAAGAAACTCAAAATGTAAAACAAAGAAAATATTGGCACCTTTAAGCTAACGCAAACGTGTCTTATCAAATAAACGATCAATAATGCTTCATAAAACCATAATAAAATCATCGGCTTCGATGGCTGCCTTCTTAAAACCAGGATAAAACAATGATGAATGCTTGTTTTTTGGCGTTGTGCTACCGTATGGCTTCGATTCTTACTCACAAAAACGCAACGCGGGACAGGACGCAACATTTACTGTCCTTATTAATGACAAAAAGGAAAAGTATTCCATTTTTGTCGACCGGTTTCGGGCTGGATGTTGTCCATCTACAGAACGACATAGCCGGACATCGTCCTGTGGATGGGCAACATCGAGCCCGAAACTAGTCGACAGAAAAGGTTATATCTTGAGCGTTTTTTCAAAACGTCATATCTGCAATGAGTTCCTCTCTTTGTTTACTTTCTCTCCTGTTAATAATTCGGTCACTTTAACATTTATCCCTCAGCTCTTTGCATAATATGCTAGTTAAAACCACCGTCTTTCGATCTGTACTGTAAAATAAGTGAAAAGTGTTATAGTGACGCCGTAAAAATCGAAAGAGAAAGTAAACAAAGAGAGTAACTCATTGCAGATATGACGTTTTGAAAAAACGCTCAAGATATATCCTTTTTCTCGTTAGTAAGGAAAATAAGTGTTGTGTCCAGCCTTGCGTTGCGTTTTTGTGAGGTTATATCCTTAAAGCATTGGTACTTGGGATTAGCATGTATTGTATGTGATGAGGATGCGGTCATTACTGCGTGAATCATTTCATCACATTGATTTCTTCGAGTAGAAGATACCAAAATTTTATGACGCATACCCGATATAAATGAAAATAATAAAACTAGCAGAAAGAATCACCACAAATGGTTTTAAGTGATTACCAAATTAAAATGTATATCAACGGGAGCTTCAGTTTTAATAGAATTTTCTCATCGGATTACTTTACAATTTACGGCAAATTTCATCCAAAATTATATCCATTATCAAATTCCGTGAGACGGTATGTATATATATTTAGAAGGAAACGTTGGTTTACTTACACTTGATGTTCAGCTCGATTGCGTTACTGAGCGTCTCGCCTTCGGTATTGAGCGCCCCGCACTGGTACGCCCCGCTCGAACTGCGTGTCACTTTTTGAATTACCAGGCTCTGGTTGGAGCGTACGATTTTCGTCGACGATGAGTTCTGAGGTAGTTGCACTCCCTGTTGAGTTAGAAATGGCGAAGGGGGAAGAAGAAAATCGAGTGTGAAACCGCTTGTTGTCACTAGTTAGGAGATTAGAATAGCAGCTTTATGCGCAAGCTGCGAGAAAGGGGTTGAAGTGGCGAAAAGGGCTCAATTGACAGCATTGTGGAATACTTAGGAAGGGGGGCTGTACGGAGTTGGGAACAAATATTATGTTTCTAACTGGGATGTGCATTGGTTGGAGGAAGAGACGGGTTATAATAATTCGTTTTAATTGGTGTGTTTTCAGCTTCGCATGTTTGTCGAATGGAGTGCGGGTTGTAAAGTTTACAGTTCGCAGAATTGAACGAGAACATTATATTACTTTCGTGTTAAAATAACGATAATCACGCGTCAGAAGTTGGAGCAAGATAATGGCTCGTGTGGCTTTTGGAGAAAATAGGGATTCATTACTATGGATAGAGGCAAAGTGAACAGGGATGCGTAGGATGAATTTCAATTAGATCGTTTAGCGACAGTGTCACATACACGTTTAACCGTTCGATGGAATACGTGCGGTCACAGTTGAGGTAATTGAATTAATGGCAAACCAACAGGACGCCAATAACGGAAGTGCGGTAATAGGAGAACATATGTGGTGCAATTTTGAAACTATTATCTCTCAATTTCAATCGGCTTACATTGTGTAACCAGGCGAGCCTCCGCCACGCTGGATTTGATTGTATTCTGCACTCGAAGTAGATGTCGTCACCTTCCTTGATGTCATCGATGGAAAGCGTTGAACCAAGCTGCAGGTTAACCACCGGTGGATCTGGAATACACGTGTCATCAGAACAATCAATAAATGGTGCTATCGCGTGTGAACTTACAGTGAACACTAATGTTTTGAAACTGCTCCAGATAGAGGCCAGGAACTTTAGGGTTTTCCGCACGGCATCCGAGCAACCGTCCGTCATCTTCCACCGTCGGGACAAAGTTTAGCACCGAGACGGTCACATTGCGCATCACGTGCTCCTTGAAACGTTTGAGAGATTTCTTGCCCTTCGTCCAGGTTATCACAGCATCCGGTCGGGCGCCGCTTGTTTGACACACGATCCGATACTCCTTGTGGGCGGCCAGCGACAGCGTTGAGTTTAGGATTTTGACGGATTGGGGTTTGACTGTTGGTTGTGGCGGATGTGGGTGAGCATGATGAAGACGAAGATAACAGTAATTAATTTAATTAGGGTCTGCTCGAGAATGTGTTTGAAAGTTAGAGAGGCTTTAAAATATATTTTTGAAATCTCTGTAAAAAATCAATAATAACTTTTTTTTTATAAATTTCAGGAGCCATTAAACCATTTGGAATATTTTAAAACTAAGTTGGTTCAGATTTTCTGTTAATTCTTAATGTTATACATTGTGCAACTGTAAAGAACAGTTGATTGTGAATACTTGGAATAATCAATTTTCCTTTTTTACTCAATTTTGATTTAGAACATGTCTGAAATCTGAATGCTTTCAATATTGATAATTTGAATTTGAATTTGAATTTGAATTTGAATTTGAATTTGATTACCTAGGAAACTAAATTAAAACAGTTTTAAAATTATGAATTTTTACTCGTCGGATTAGCCCATATTCTCCATGTATTTTTTGTATTTTCAAAATTTGACTATTATATCTGTATTAGCTGTAAACCTTGCATATCAAGAAGTCTTGTAACTCTGTCCAAAATTTAGAAACAGCAACCTTTATCTTTAGGATAAAGGTGGTATTTTAGTTAATGATGTACATTAGATCTCTCCACATTTTGAAAAAGTTTTGAAATATACATCGGTCAGCTCAGAATTTTGTTCTAGGTGTGAATTTAAAAAACTTTCGCCAAAAATGACTTAATTTTGACATGATTTAGAGGTGTCTCCAATCAAAAATCGTGTTTTTGCTATGTTTCCACAGCAAGATCACTTACACTCTGGTTTAATAGGCCCTGCATACCCACAAATCATCAAAGGTTGTTCCTTAGACATGTCTTAACATGTTTTAACAGGTGAACATAGCCCTAATCGCAATAGAAAATTTGTGAACTGGATTTTTCATATAGAAAAGTATATTAAAACCAAGGAAAATTAGTAGTATTTTTTCCTGGTTTTGGTATTCTTTTCTACGTGAAAATCCAATTAACAAATTTTCTATTGCGATTAGAGCAATATTTCCCTGTTAAAACATGTTAAGATAAGTCTAAGGAACAACTTTTGATGATATGTGGGCATGTAGGGCCTATTAATTCAGAGTGTAAGTGATTTTCCCATGGAAACATGCGCTGGTTATGCTGCTTATCAATGTCAGGTATACCACGAGTGGTTTGTTTTAGACAAGTTGGAAGGCAGCCATCAAGTTTAGTTAGTGACGGACCAGGGTAGTAGAAAGACGCTCAATCCTTTTATTCGGGACAGTTTTCCGGCACAGTAACCGAGTGTGAAGTGCACGAATTAAGCCCGTCGTAAATGCCGGCCCGTGGTCCGGTTACAAGTGTGGTGCAGGATCGTCGTAGTGGAACGCTAATCGCGAAGGATCCACTCGCGTTCCCGGCTATTTGTCAATGATCCGAACCATCGTCTGTTCTCATTGCGGAGGATCAGTCAAACGAGCCAAGCTCTCCTCCACAGTTAATTTCCAAGGAGAACAAAGCAGGGCGGACAATGGTTCACACTGGGATGTTTACTGCGATGACTTCCGGGATCGTTTACGGCGAGTAGACGATCCGGTGATAGTTCGCCACCGTCGCTGGGGAGGTTCCAACAAAAGAGCCACGTTCACCTCCCTGGCTAAGCGCAAAGAAAGCTATCGTAGCAGCCAACTACAACCAGTATTCGCAGCAGGGAGAACGAAGTCGTTGGAGTCCCGGCCGGTCGGAAAAAATCCGTCACCTTCCAGCCATCGTCAGCAGCTGAGGACGATAAAGAACAACCAGCAGAGGAGAGCTTCGGGAGAATAAACGATAAAAGTAATTTGTTTGTTCGTGTACCTTTCTTGTTGTGTTACGAAAATCTGAATGTCTTAGTAGAAGCACCTAGGTCGCCCAGATAAGAAGGGTCCGCCGTCATTGGAGACTCGATGGTCACCAACATTTCCACCGATAAGCTTCCACAAAAAAATCCATGTCGAAATCCTTTATTTTCCACTTCTCTCCGCGTTACAGTACAATTCCGCCGATCAATGGTGTAGTGGATCGCTTGATGGTTGCTATGTGTGTACTGCTTACTAACTCGCCAATTCATATTATCTATCAGCGAAGGACTGCCGAATGTTATGTCGATGATTGACTCACGACCGTCTTTACGGAATGTGCTAGAGGAGCCTTCGTTGCACAGTCCTACATCCAGCTTCACCAGGGATTCCAACAAACTGTAACCTCTTCTGTTGGTTAGGCTGATACCATCCTCCATGGCTCCTATAACAACCGGTGTTCGTCCGATTAACGAGTCGGTTAATGCGTCCAGCATCCGATTTTACTACTTTGGTACCCATCGTGACGGAGCATAACAGCTACAGACGAATCCTGGCGATCACGAACTCTTCGTGTGTGTTATCCACCATCTCTTGGGCAGGGATACCACCTATTACGTGGATTTGCTGTTATCGACTGCCACAACAGTTGCTGTTCAATGTCGCAATGATGCGTTGCGTTGCGTTGTGACGAAGATTTTGGCGGATTGCACACTGACTTCATCATGTTTGACTGCTGATTATCTACTAAGAGTTACTTAGGAAATGGTAAGTAGGAATTCATACCAATCCGACCCATATTAAAACCTAAACAGCATGATGCCATCATTGCCGGCCGCCCCCATCTCCATCGTTCACGGGGAAGGATAAAGAATAAGGTAGACGGGAAGTGCTGATGCTCCACCTACTTAAGGGAAGGACGACGATTCATCAGACTCTTCCATAGGTAACGCGGAGTTGGCATTTTGTAAGGGTATAAGGTCTAGGATTCGCTCCAAGCAAGCGACGTGTAAAGTATGGTTTATTATGTTGTTGCTTAGTTCGTCTTCGAGTACACGATAACTCGAACAAGAAAAGATCTTGTTTAGATTGTGGTTCTTTTTAAACTCTAGACAGCCGGCTACCGAGAGTATCCTATGGTCCCAAAACAAAAGCAATTTGAACTCCACGCGGCCGACCGTGGGAGTTTTGTGTGAAAAGCTAATCTTATCTACGTAATGGGTCGGATCACTATTTATTGCAACAGTATTTAGACAGAGTTCGCTACTTCTTCTCTACGATATATTTATTGGGTTGAAAACTACCGAGTGATAACACATTATACAGGCAAAAAGTTATGATAGTAGACTTTATAAATCGAGGAAAATATTTCTTATTTTCCATATCGGATAGTTTGTGGAATACAAGTATACAAGAGATAATAAAGAACACTGAAGAAAAATATAAAGGATTGTTAACCTGATGCACGGGCTTGTTAGCAATAACGGAGCTTGAAATTAGGTTCACAAAAACAGACGCGGCGAAATTTCGGTACGTATTGACCCGTGATCGTCGATACTAGTCAGATTAGTCTTATTGGGGCTAATTTCCGATCAACAATTCATTTTTTCGGCAATGTTTTCTCGACTAGATCTGTTCGCATCCTGTCATTCTGCTACTATCGGCAGAAGGCTGATAGCACCCAGTTGTCGCCGGTCTAAGGACCAAATGTCATCAATAGACTTAGACTCGCGTGGAGGCATGAGATAGAAAACTTGTGAGAATTTTGTCATCCCACTGTTTGACGACCGTTGCTGTTCAATGTCGCAATGATTTAGATTAAGCTGAGTTATCTACATCAATGTTGGCCTGCCTTTGCCGTTGTGTACGCAGGGCATTTGAAACCGCCCATTGTGTGGTAGTTTCCGTCTTCCGATTTGCAGATCATGCACGTTGGTTGCTTCGTGCAGTCTTTAGCAACGTGCCCCTTTTCTACGTATTTTCCACACAGTGCACGACCCAGAAACGGTTGGTTCGATGAGGAGTGCCAGAGAGTGACGGATGAGAAAAATGCTGCCAGAAGCCGGATGTTAGTGTCTGGTACGCGGCAGAACAGAGAGCGGTACAAGGAAGCAAGAGGAGCCGAAAAAAGAATTCACCACAGAAAGAAAAAGCAGTATGAGAAGAACGTCATTACTGAGACGCAAAGCAGTATGGAACAAAATGATATGCGGAAATTTTATGAAACTGTCAATGGCGTACGGAGAAAAACAGCGCCGTTTCCCGTCATGTGCAATGACCGTGCAGGTAACTTGCTGACAGATAAAACTATGGTAGCAGCCAGGCGGAGAGAGTACTTCAAGACATTGTTGAATAGAGAAAATGTTAGGGTTCAACGAACAGAATAAGGATAAGTGATGATGGACAAGCTGTGGAGCCTCCGACGCTAGAAGAGGTGAAAAAGGCAATCAAAGAGCTGAAAACTGTAAGGCTGCTGGAAAGGACGAGCTCCCGGCCAAACATTTGAAACACGGTAGTGGGCAGCTGCACGAAATACTTCACCGTACTCTTTTGAAGGTATGCAAAGAAGAAGAACTACCTGCTGACTGGGTAGAGGGCCTCCTTTGTACCTTATACAAAAAGGGACACAGATAGTTCTGTTCAACAGATTGAGGCCATTTGATGAGTCTTACGTCGGCGAATACCAAGGTGGTTTTCGTGAAAACCGATCAACAACGGATCAAATGTTTACGCTGCGACAGATCCTAGATAAATTCCTAGATTTGTTTATTGATTTCAAAGCGGCGTACGATTCAAAGAAAAGAAACGAGTTATGGCAGATAATGGTAGAACATGGGTTTCCGACGAAACTGATTAGGCTGTTTCGTGCAACGCTGGATGGATCGAAATCAAGTGTTCGGGTTGCGAATGAGATTTCGACGTCCTCGTAACCTTCGACGGATTGAAGCAGGGTGATGCGCTGTCAAACTTGCTGTTCAACATTGCTCTTGAAGGTGCCATCTGGAGAGCAGACGTGCAAAGGAATGGTACCATCGTCACTCGTTCACATTTGCTCCTAGGATTTGCGGACGATACTGATATCATTGGAATCGACCGCCGAGCCGTGGAAGAGGCATTCGTGCCTTTTAAAAGGGAGGCAGCAAGAATTGGTCTCTCAATCAACACCAGCAAGACGAAGTACATGATAGCTGGAAGAATATGTGGGTTCAATAGTGATATTGGTGGTGATGTGGTGTTAGGTGGTGATAAATTTGAAGTAGTGGAAGAATTTGTGTGCCGTGGCACTCTAGTGAGTGCGATAATGATGTTACCCGCGAGGTGAAAAGGCATCTTGCAGCTGCAAATAGAGCTTTTTACGGACTTCGTAGCCAGCTAAAGTCCCGTAGTTTGCAGACGAAGACAAAATTCGCGTTGTACAAGACATTGATAGTTCCGGTTGCCTTGTACGGCCATGAAACGTGGACGTTAAAGGAAGTTGATCGTAGAGCGTTCGGTGTCTTCGAACGTAAGGTGCTGCGAACAATATTCGGCGGTGAAGAAGAACATGGCATCTAGCGGCGTCGCATGAATCATGAGTTATTCCAAGTATATAAAGGAGTGGATATTGTCAAGCTAATAAAAATGGCAGGCTGCTGTGGGCTGGTCATGTGGCACGAATGCCGGAAGAACGACAGGCGAAGATAATATTCAGTAGAGAACCTGGAAGAGGCCGACGACTCCGTGGCAGGTCGCGTACACGATGGCTGTATGCAGAGGAAAAGGACCTAAAAGCACTCAATGTCCAGGGTGACTGGAAGAGAATTCTTCACTCGGCGTAGATTCAACGAAGCGAATGGTTGCCCATCAAGTATCAAGTATCAAGTAAGCATACCTGTCCGGGCCCTTGTAGTACATCGCCTGATGTCCGATGTACAAGAACCTGAAGCATGGTTTCCTCTGCTTGGTAACTCTTGGAGTGACTCTAAGCGAGCACACCGAGCTTCCGACTTGTTTCTTGCCGGCCTCCGTCAGCTCGTTGGCAACGAGCATCGCTAATCGAATTGCCGCCGTTTGAGCGCCTCCATATGATTTTGTCGATTTTTCTCCTCTCCTCCGTCAAGTACGACATCCCAAGATATGAGTCTTTCTGGGTGGTGTTGCTATCTGATCTCGGATTGAAGGCTCGATTCAGTAACCCCATCCCACGTTGGTTTCATCGTGGCTCACTCTGTACCAAGTCGCTGTTGGTACTCGCTGTGGCTACCGGTGGCGTAACTGGTGATCTCTACAGCTTACCACTCCTTGCAAACGCAATCGAGTCCTCCTTTGCTCTGCTTGCCTCTCCAATCTCATTTGTTTTTTTTTTGATGTCTCCATGCTGGTAGGTCCCAAATCCGGGCCGCTATATCACCTCGTTGTACGTAGTCACCTCTTGTGATCCCATGATAATCTATGCAGCAGCGAGGTGATGCTAAAGTTGACACTATCCTTCATGGGGAGTAGTGTCCAAAGCCGGATTTGCGTAAAATCGGGAATGGTCCATCCGAATCTAGTGCCATCAACCAAATAATGACCAGTTTTTAGCGAATCGGGAGACCTACCAGGGTTTTGTAGAGACGGAGGCAGCCGTGATGTTAGTGGTGTCATCCTTCCTTGCCGTTCAGTTTGTGAACCGTGTCCTGTCCGTTGACGTTCACCAAGGAATGTTAGGATGTTACTGGCGTCGATTCTGATGTGCCGGTTGACACTCCGGTTGAGCTAGAGTGCTTTTATTGATAAGATCTTTGATAACTGAGATCTTTGGATGCGGCACAGACGCGCTTCGTCGGAGCTGCTTTCGGAGTTATGGCTATTTTTAGAGGTTTAGCAGAGCCCAATTCAAACCCCACCATAGCCTCACTGTAGGTTCGGGGGAGGGGGGGGGGGTGTTCGTTAAGCGCCTGGACTCTTGTCCTTTCTGTCCCTGTTGCTATTTTGGTTTAACGCTACCATAAGCTGCTATTGAGTATTTAGTTAACCCGACTTCCGGTTCAAGAGTTACGGGTTGATGAGTGCGGTGTCAGATCAAATTCCCATATAAATCGATGACTCCATGATGTCATGAATGAGGTAATTCATATTAAACTGCGTCGTTCTCGTTTAAAAAAATCGATTGTGGCAGATCGATCTCAACAATATGCAAAAATCGATGTTGTAAAACATTGATCCTAAAAGATCGAATGCAAAAATATACAGAAACTTTGGTCGGTGAACGAAAATGAAATTGTGCGATTAACGAAATATTTGTGCTAGATAGAATCATGTAGTAAAATAACGAATCATTTCGTTTCAATCACGAAAAATGGTTTCATTTTCAACGATAAATTTCGTGCAACGCACGCTAAATTTTTTTAATTGTGAAGTAAGCTTCTAGTTTTTCAAATCGCCATGTTTTTAGTTCTCGAAATGAACTATTTGTTTTGCTCGAAAATGCTCGAATCCGCGGATGAACCTATTCGTAGCAGATTAACTAATCAATTCGTTCAGCGATTTGAATTTTTTGCGCATAAATATATTGGGGATTCTTCGGAAAAAATCGTTCATATTAGGATAGATGCTCGTAAGTATTATAAAGACTTTCGTGTATTTCATCAAACAATTCGTTTCATTAATGAAACAGATTTGTAATCAGCCTAAGAAAATGGTTTCGTGGTTTTCACGAAAAACTCGTAGGAAAAATAAAAAGGTTTCCATAGAGCTACGAAAAATTCTTAAATGTACGTAAGTTTTTGTACGAAACCTATTTGTAGCATATTAAGGAATATATTTTCTCAGTGTACGTGAAGTTATAAAACTCATCACATCGTAAGTATTAAAATGCCCATGGTTCTGTTATGCTTTGCATTTAGTCGTGTCAAATTAACGAAATAAAACAATAATACGTTCCAAGATATTTATTAGAAAAATTATAGCAATATGTAAATTGTTTGATCAACACAAGTTCAATAAGTACTTCACATCCAATTATTTCGGTTAATGATTTATTTTAAATATATATACAAAAACGCTTTTAATCCACCTAACAGTGTGATGAGACATTTCTTATAACTCTTATCACTCTCTTCGGATATTATATCGTTTGAGAACATTTAGAACTTGATGCTTCGCGATGTTTTTGATAACACATACTACATGGGAAAGTGGCAGGACTCAGAGAATCGCTCAAATCAGCATAGGACAACATCAGCGCTAGAAATCTCAAATCAAATCAATGGGAAGCGAAAAAATGGCCCATAAAATAGACATAGCTACGAATTATTGTTAATGCTCTGTTAATAAAATATCTAAATTGTGGTGGGAAAACTGAATTTTCCTAAAGGACACCATTCAAAGAAAATCAGCAGTGAATATTTCCAGACTTTTATTTCCTATTTAAAAACTATTGTGTTTTTTATATCCTAGATTGCATGATTCAGTGATCGAAACCCAAAACTTCATAAAGTATTTGAAATTATTAAATTAAAATTTGTTTTTGCTATTGAAATTTACAAAATGATAGTATCGCCCCTTTGGCGATTGTTTACCTTTTCGGTCCCACCTATCAGCATTGAAGTATCGTTCTTACGTTTTTTACAATAACTACCGTTCTACACCACCGATTTCGTCCGGGTTTTTTTCAATAGCGATCATTGTTACTATTTACAGCTGGTATCAGCTTGATAATCCTAAAAAATACGAAAATGACAGTTTCGCTTCTAAACTGCTAGCAAAAAAAGTATCGCCCTGTTTGTTTGCATGGAGCGTGGAGCGCGAAACTTTAAATAAACAAACAAAAATACAGTTTCGCCCTGTATTTTTTGCTGTAGTTTAAGAAAGCAATATCGTAGAATCCAAATTTTTAGGTTAATTGGTTGCGTTTCAAAGCCCTCATTCGCATGTATGAAAAAAGCCTTATGTTTACATTTGTAAGTATCGCCATTTTCACAAAAAAGGGTTGAAATGAAATCGCAGCTCCGGATATCACGCTATCTTTGAAGTGCATGCGTGCATAGTTCCAAATTTTACTTCGACATCGACTTTTTCTAAAGGTGACTTCCCAGTAGTATCCTTGATTTGAATTATTATCGCTAATCCTAATGCCAAAGAACAAATAAAAACAAACAAAAGTTGTAGCTCGATTCAATAAGAAATCCCCAAAAATGAAATGTACCTATTAATGTGAAACACAGTGAATAATACATGCAATAAAGATCCATTTTTATCAGTCTCATGGTGTATTTTAGGCTGACAAAATGGGGACATTGACTAAATCGGGCAATTTGTTTTTCTTTATAATAAACTGAACCTTTAAAAATACTGTTGAAATATTCTTGATGTAGTCTAATAACTATTTCTGATTATGATGAACTTTTTATTTTTGCATATTTCCATCTTCATGATAAGGAAAACATGCTCAAGAAAGGATTTACTCGAATTCAGTCTTGTTCGTCTGCTAGAGCCCATCAAACATATGTTCATATTTGGCTGATAAAATCAGGGTTTCAATGTATTATAATAGATATTCAGCATTCGAAGAAGTTTCTTGTGAACGAGTGTAGAACGACTTTGTTTCTACTTACTTGAAGTCAGCAGCGTAGCCAGAAATTCGGTTTGGTGGGGGTTTGGTGAAAATCGATCATACTGTCCAAACGGCATAATTCCGAAACCGTAATTCTTGAACTTTTAAAATTATGCAGAATTAATTTTTCAGAAATAGTAACAGAGTTCGTGTCTAGCGAATTTGTTGAGACTTTATTGTAGTCATGAATATTAACCTGAGAAAAATCACCATAAATACTTCTTGGACGATATACCGTCAAAATTATTTTATCAAATGATGCGCTGTTTAACGTTTGTAAAACTCATCGAAGATACTAAACCTCCGAAGTTGGCGGTTTCAAAATGATGCTATCTTGACCTTAAATTACTTAAATTAAAATTTGCACTGATAAGTTATCAAGTTCCTTCCAGACAACTTGGAAGTGTTCCGTGATTATTTCTAGCGGTTGTAGATAGAAAAATGAAATACAAAATTCGATTTATCGAAATAATGTTTGGCTTATTTCAATGGATTATTACTATATTGAACAATAAATAGGCGACAAAGAGTAATCCACAAACAACAAGCCATAACTTTTAAAGTATTCAAAATAGATATTTGAAGTCTTCAGTAAAGTTATTCGCAAAAGTAAGAGCTACAAATTTGCTGAAGGCATCATTTCGTTATAATCACTTCCAAGAAAATTTGTGAAAATATCTCACTCATAGGGGGATTAATCAGCAAAAGCACAATACCAAAAGAAAGAGCATATTTCCTCCATTAAATTCTCCGAAGATGTTTATAGTAGACGTCTTTTACACAAAATTGTTTGATATAATAGTTGAACAAGTACCACTGAAAAAAATTAGGCGACAAGGCAACACAAAATATCCAGTTTGGTATAACGAGCAAATTAAAAATTTAAAAAATCGTAAACAAAAGGCCCACAAAAAGTATAAAAAAATCAGAAATGAAAGGAACTTATTTAACTATTTGGACATTTGCGATCAACTAAACCTATCCATTAAAATAGCATTTGAAGAGTATAACTCAAAAACCGAACTTCAAATAAAATCTTGCCCAAAAAATTTCTTTAATCATGTTAAAAATAATTTAAAATCGGAAAACTTCCCTTCAAAAATGAAACTTAAAGAAAATGTCGGTGTCAACGCGGAACAAATCTGCAATCTTTTCGCAACCTTCTTTCAAGACATCTATACCACATTTTCTGAAGAAGATCGTGATCGCGAATATTTCGGTTTCTTCCCAGAATTCACCACAGACATTGGCGTCAATCATGTCAGTGTGCAAGATATTATGGAGGCTTTAAACAAACTAGATGCCTCCAAAGGTTCTGGACCTGACGGGATCCCACCCGTATTTATGAAGAACTTAGCGTTGGAACTCACAGCTCCTCTGTTTTGGCTTTTTAACATGTCGCTTGAATCTGGCATTTTCCCCAATTTATGGAAAAGCTCGTACCTGGTACCCATTTTTAAAAGTGGCAAAAAATCTGACATATGTAACTACCGTGGAATTGCCATTATGTCATGTATGCCTAAACTCTTTGAAGCAATCGTTAACGAAAAACTATTCAATCAAATCAAAAACAGAATTACTAACACGCAGCATGGGTTCTTCAAAGGACGTTCAACTAATACAAATTTACTAGAATTCGTTAACTACTCATTGATTGCAATGGAGAATGGAAACTACACTGAAGCTCTTTACACGGACTTTAGCAAGGCATTTGATCGTATCGACATACCCTTGCTATTATTCAAACTGAAAAAATTAGGAATTGAATCAGGTCTTCTCAAATGGCTCGAATCATATTTAACTAACCGTCAACAAATAGTTAGATTTAAAGGGAAGAAATCGAATCCCATTCAAGTCACATCAGGAGTTCCTCAAGGCTCCCATCTAGGCCCTCTTTTGTTCATTTTATTCGTAAACGACATATCATACATTCTCAAAAACATAAAAGTTCTTATCTATGCCGACGACATGAAGCTCTTTTTAGAAATTAGGAACGAACAAGACATAAAGATATTACAGGAAGAAATACATATGTTTTACCTCTGGTGTAACAAAAGCCTTCTGCAACTAAACGTAAAAAAATGTAATGCAATAACTTTTAGTAGGAAACGAAATACACCTGACATTTCAATCACTCTAGGAAATCAAGTGGTACAAAAGTGCGAAAGAGTTAAAGATTTGGGAGTCATTCTAGATTCAAAATTAACATTCATTGACCATTACAACACAATCATCAATAGAGCAAATAACATGCTTGGATTTATAAAGCGTTTTAGTTACAATTTTAATGATCCATATACAATTAAAACATTATACATCTCGTATGTAAGGTCAATACTGGAATATTGTAGCATAGTTTGGTCACCTTTCTCAATCACACATGAAGAAAGAATAGAATCAGTACAAAGGCAATTTTTATTGTTTGCACTTCGCAAAATAGGTTGGACACGATTTCCTCTCCCATCTTATAAAGCTCGCTGTATGCTCATTAACATCCAAACACTAAAAGAGCGCCGAGAATATGCAATGGTTTCATTTCTAAACGATATAATTTCGTGTCGTATTGATTCAGTCGAACTTCTATCTAAACTTAATTTTTATATACCTTCCCGGCAGTTACGAATCCGAAATACATTTATAACAAACAATTATCATACAAATTATGCCAAGTTTGGACCATTAAATCAGATGATGGCAACTTACAACAAGCACTGCGAAGCTATTGACTTAACAATGACAAAAAGCAAATTAAAAAAATATTTCAATTCTATTCGCTTATAAAGAACATCCTAAAGTAGTGCTATGTAAACCAGATAGTGTTTAGTTTAGTTATTAGTATTTTATGTTTTAAGTGTATACTATATTTTATCGTTGTAACAAAACGGTCTACTCTTGTTTGACGACAATAAATAAATAAAAGTATCTAAAATAAGCCGTTTTGGCGTTAATAATAGATTACATGTTTTTGGTCATATTTCTGGCAATGGGAAATGATAAAAATCTTTCGTCCGCATTTAATGTTAAATATCTCTTTTGATAATGGTCCGATTTCAACAATCTATAGCTTGTTCGAAAGGTAATCGTTAAAGCTGTCTAAAAACATATAAATTGTTAATCTATGTTGTCAATTCCGGCAGATAATTTAAAAAAACTGCAAAAAACACCATTTTTACGCATTCAAACATTCATATCTGAAAAACTAAACATCAGAATCAAAAACAAATTAATAGCGTTCATACTGTTTTTTAGTTCTTTCATTTAAAATTGGTTTGAATAAGATCGGTTCAGCCATTGCTGAGAAACACGAATGAGAATTTGTCCGTTACATACACACACACACACAGACACACACACACACACACACACACACACACAGACAGACATTGTCCCAAATCGTCGAGCTGAGTCGATTGGTATATAAGACTCGGCCCTCAGGGCCTCGGAAAAAATCTTGAAAGTTTGAGCGAATTCTATACATTTCTTTTATAAGAAATGTAAAAATGTTCCCCGATATAAACCGATGAAATCTTAAATCTCACAACTCTTTAATTTGCATGGTTATTCTGTCAGTTAGGTCCAGATGATGCTTTAGGGTTTATTACCTTTATAGTGGTATCAGGAGTTGAAACAGAATTAATCGATTACTCATAGTGGCTAATGGGATGAAATGTATAGTGTACGCGTTTGATTGTAGGAAAATCAGTTTATTATATGTCAGGTCAGTGAAGGTTTATCGTTTAAACAAATCTCAATTGTAGAGTATATAGGCGTTGTAGAGGTATTGTACACTCTTTATGCGATGCTTCGACACATTGCTACAGTCATAACATAATAATTGTTTGCAATCAAACACAGAGCCCACATGCAATTACTTCAATTACAAACAATAACAGTTATTTTGAATGCCACTCAAGCGTTGCAAGCCAACACCACCAAGTTGCATAGAGCTAGAAGTTATACATAGTGTCATATTCAGTGTTTCATTACTGCGAGCACAACACCTTCCTACTGTTCAACTGTGATCAAAGCTAGTGTGAAGGTTGAAAATTTTATATTTTGGGAAAATTTTAAGTTGGAGTATCTCATAGCTTGACATATTTATGATTTGGGAACAGTAATCAGTACAATTAAAATTGAATTGAACTATATCAGAGTGTGTAAAAATTCATTAACTTGAATGTTCCATAACAAAAATTAAATAGCTAATAACTGAGCAATTACTGTCCATTAAAATTTAAAAGAAAACGATAATGCAAGTTCAACAGCTGGCAGTTCCAATGGCTATCCTGAATATCGAACATATGTAGCAGCATAGACTGTACACCAACCATCGAAGTATCCACTGTCCACATGGAACTGCTCGTAGCTGGAACCGGACTAGTGGTGATACTTACGGTACATATCTAGCACGAACTTGCTGTACCGGGCCGGCATCAGCTTGGTATTGGTGGCCTGGCAGGTGAACACCGAGTGCAGATGGTGCCGCTGGACTGACGTCCACAGCAGCCGGTTTTCGATGACGTTGCCGGTGTTCTGCTCGATCTGATTATCCACCAGATTATCGTTGATAAACCAGAGCACATCGGGCTGTGGTCTCCCTGCAAAAGGAATAGATGGAGAGAGAGAAAAAGTGGTGTACGACCGGAGTTAATTCAATGTTTTTTCAAGGTAGGACAAGAAGAAATGGAGTAATCTGTGGGGTGGAACATGCCGCGAGGGAGGACAGTCTTCCAAAACCGTAATGCTACTAAAATGTGTTGTTAGATAGAGCTTGAGTTTTGATTAGATAGGGTGAATGATCCCATGTTCATATCATTAGTAAGGGTGGCACATCACTTTCCTCATTATTCGGGCTACACTCAATAGGTTGGGTTTCTTCAAACTAGTATCGCTATATGAAGCTATGAAAAGTGAATAAGAAATTTTTTGAACACTTACAAACGACTACTTTTTCCTCAGCGGACAGAAATTAATCAAATTTTGCACCCTATTATTTTCAATCAGTGAATTGCGTATTTGTGTGTTGTGTTGCGATCAAGGTAGAATAGATCTGATCGGTGAGAAAAAAATTCGGTTGACTAAGGATAACAATGTGGAAATTCGTAACGAAATAATTTATTTGGCAGGCAATGTGTAGCTGTGGATATCGAAGTGAATTTTTCGTCACAATAGTCCGTCGATTATGACAAAATGGCGGCCTCTAGAAACGTGTCACTTCTGGAGTAGCACAATAAACAAATACTATTTGAGCCGGATTTAGCCGAAAGCCATAATTATGAAAGTAAGCTGAAATGGTATGATGGTAATTTGATACATTTTCTCCCTACGGACATGAATCCACGGAACTACCCTGAACCAAATCGAAACTCATTCAGCCATGATGAAGCGAAAGACCAAGGACATCCTTATTAACTGTATACAATGAGGAAATGATACAGATTAGCTCTAGTTCCTATGGATAGCGTGAAGCGTAGGTATCAGATCGGCCCATGGTTTCTTGCGTTTTGCTCAAACACGAGTATTTAACATGTTCTGTTATTTTATAGCGTGAATACGAAGTATTTGCCACACAGTAAGATAAGTATCAAGCCTTACACATTAATTGGATAAAAACCAAATCTGCAGGGCAATTTTATCTATGTATTTAGTATTTTAGCATGATCCTAAACACTGCCCTACAGATTTGGCCATATGAGCAGATACGTTAAATAGAGAGATGGCGTTTGCTATTTCTACGAATGCCCTCCAATGAATGCAATGAACATAGTCGCTGCGACGAATAAGCGCTCTTCTACCCTATTATTTTTAATTTCAGTCGTAAGGTATGTTATTAGAACGAGGTTCTGTTCTTGTTCAGCAAAGTAAAATTGACTGGAAGGTACGCACGTGAACAAACGGTTCTTTTTCTGCCATAGCTAGAAGCTGGACTGAAGGTTGGAAGGAGAGTTTAATTCTGATGGTTTCAAAATTAAAAATAAATAAAAGATTATTTTACCATCAGTATTCCAAGCGAACACCAGGGCGAATGAACTGGCTATGTGTAGAGATATGAGAAACGTACAGATCCACACAAACATGGAAAATGTAATGACAGCCAGTGTGTTTACCTTTGGTTAACGATGTGTGCAATGCTGATGGTTTTTGTTTCCTCACATGTGGAATACTGGATCAGTACAGGCTTTTCAATATTCATGACGGAAAATCCAAAGACATAGATGATAAATTGACTCACTATTTAAACAAGTGGAAATACTACAGTGCAGTAAATACCCCCGCAATAGTTCCATAAACTGAAACTATACAAAATTTCGAATCTAAGCGGTTTGATTTTTGTCAAGTTATTATCTATCGGATATCTGAACTTTGTCAACGAAACAAAAAATTAAAAATTAAATTATCCGAGGAATCAGAAAATGATAGAAATTTCATAAGAACCCCGAGTAAAAATATTTTGCGGAAAAAAAAAAATTAATGTGTTTTATTTTGGGTATTACAAGGCCGGCTAAATTTAGGTTAATTGTGTCTTCAGAGGATCGCATGAACATGAACAAATTCTTTCTTCACATTTCGATACTGTTTGTGCACAAATTTAGTCCCTTTACCAGAGACACCGTGCAGAAGCATATAAACAAGTATAAACAAGTCGACGGGGGTAGGCGCAGCGTAGTTGGTGAATCCATTGCCTTGTATGCAGCGCACCTGGGTTCGAGTCCTGACCCCGCACATAGGGTTAGAAATTTTTCATAAGAGATTGTTCTAAAACGAAGAGGCGAATGACCTTAAGGTTAAAACCTTTATAATCGAAATAAAAAAAAATATAAACAAGTCTTCCATAATTATGCACCAAGAGCAATAAACTTACATTTATCAACGCCGATAAGCGCGAATTATTGGAGCTTAGGGTAATTTGGGGAGAGATACCGCACATTTTTTAACCCTAAAACGTTGCACTTGCGTTTTCCACCCTAGAACGTTGCACTGGGGTACAAATGTACCCCTCGCGCTTGCTCGTAATTTTCGCAGGTAAAAATGCAAACAAAAGAAATGTGTAATACATCATTTTCTTCGTTTTTCAATTGCGAAAATAGCGGTGTGAGTAAAAGTACGGAATTTATTGAATCAATGATACATAAATTGGTTTGAGCAAAAAAACTGAAAAAAATCGCTGCTCTGACTTTTTTCACAAAAATTATTATAATTTTGCGAATTTTCAACCGATTTGAAAAAAATCGAATGATTTTAAAAGTTGAAAGAATGGTCTAGAAACGGTATAAAATGGAATCTAGACATTTTTGGAAAAGTACAATTATTTGGAAGAGTGAAAAGTTTACGAATCGGATTATGGAAAATACCACGCAATCGGGTGGACATTGAAATGAAAAAAATATCTCTGACCAGTAATACATTGGTAACACGTAACGTTACTGTTACAGCAGTTACTGTGCGCAAATTATACTTGCGAGCCATTGTTGTGAAAAACTATAAAAAATAAACAATAAAAATCAGCAAAAATGAGAACATTTTTTTGTCGACTTCAAAATTAAATTATATTAATTGAAAAAATGATTAAAAACGATTATGTAACACTAATTGTTACTTACGTAGTAAAAACAATCAATATTTAAATTAGTATTGTCACGAGTCACATTTCCACTGACATCGAGAAACCTGACGAAACGCTAACGGCAACCGTACACTGGGGTACAAATGTACCCCATGCCAACTTTGACATCTGCTTCCGCGAAGGCTATAAGCAAACTGGCTATACCTCATTTTCCTACTCTTACTAGGAACTCTAAATTGAATTATGGTTAGGGTCCCAGGTCGGTAAATGCCGAGTTCTCGTCTTCACACGGCTCCAAAGAAGACGTGGGGTACATTTGTACCCCAGTGAAACGTTCTAGGGTTAAAACCAATCACACATTAAAATAAATCATACAATAATTGATAAAATCATTTTCATCAATTACGACAAGTATCTAAAATATACTGAAATGGTTTTTGTCATGAAAAAAAAATCATTTCAGCAGGATTTCAGCTTGAAGAAAAAAACACTTCTTTTGCAATTCTTTTTAGAGCTTTGCGTGAAGCGAAATGATCAAAACTTTTGTACATTATAGCGTACCATTTTAATAACATTCTGTAATTTTTCTATGCAAAAATAACTACAAACAACTCGAAGCTTTTTGTAGAACTTCTCTAGAAAAAACATGATTTATTTGCGGTGTTACCTACCATTCAAAAACTACTTAACCGATTTCTTTCAAACTTTGCATACACATTCTATGTAAAAAATGCCTAACCCCTACGTTGAGTTTTCGAGATAATTTCGCCTTTTTCCAGTGACGTTCTCCAAAAAGCATCGTCACGGAATCGTTTGTCGTTTTTTTATTCAATTCGTTTATTTGATAAAGCACGTGTGCGTTAGCTTAAAAGTGCCAATTTTGGTTTGTTTCACATTTTAAATTACTTAAAACTAGGGGATCACATATTGATTTTTTTTAATGAAACTATGGAGATTTTATAGCTAACTTATACATATACACAAGGGGGTAATATAATTTTCGTAAGATTAGGGGGGTAGTTTAGTTTTTATGGCAATCTGGTTTGGAATTTTTAGCAGGAAGATTATTGGAGAAAATAATTTTTAACTAAGGGTGACAATTTTTACAACTATCTTTAAACTAGGAATAATTAGAGGACGTGATTGAATGTTGTAAAGATTCGGGAAGATTAATTAAAGTTATTTTTACCACAAGTAGAGTTGGGCATTTTCAATAAGATTGTGTAATCATGGATTCCACGAGAAACCGGCCGACCACAAAATATGACCATCGTCCATTCGAACGAAACTTTGAAGTTGTGTTCGGTTTATGAATCTCCATGATTTTCTATATAACTATATTTTGATGCAAGAGCAATTTTTCAAAAGGGCATAAACATTTCTACGCGCAATAATTTTTTTTTTTTTGTTTGATTACTGTATTTTATACACCCAATCTTTTTGAGAACGAGTTACAGGGAATGAATACTTCACGAGAAAAATATATACTGTACTGAAAAAATGTGTCATTTTTCACACAAACTAAAATTTGTATTAAAAATTTAAATTGTGAGAAAACCCATTATTTCTAATTTTTTATATTTTGTGAACAAAAACCTAAAGTGAAAAGAAATATTTTGAATGTAATTTTATGACGAAGAACTTATTGGTAATAAAGTTTTTCTAACAATAACTTTATACATGTTTTTAAATTTCATACTAATTGACATACAAAACTGTAATTTTATTACAGAATATAATTCTAAGTATCATTTTAAATCTAAATGCATTTAACAAAAATTTTCCAAAATGCGATAGTTTTCGAGATATTTGGAATTTTGTTCCAGCAAAACCAGTTAATTCGCGTGATTATACACTTTTTAAAAGTTATTCGCGTTACGCCATAGCAAAATATCAAAAATCTAATGTTTATTGCTTTAAAGACGTAACAGAAACTTCTTCAGTGCCTTTGGATCATGGAGAAGCTTACAATAAAATAGTTTTCTTGACAAGAACTTTTGACATATTTTTATAATTCATACTATTTGCAGTGAAAAATACAATTTTCTTTTTCAAGATGATTCTAAACGTCATTTTAAATCAAAATGCTAATAACAAAAATTTTATGAAATGTAGTGGTTCTCGAGATATTTTAAATTTTGTTTTAACGACACAATTATGTTGTTTTATTTCGACCTTCTCAGAAGTTGTTCGCGTTTCTCCATCAACAACAAGAAGTTTTTCAAAAGGATTATAACATTTCCTGTAACTTTCTCTTTGACATCAAGGTAATATTGTAAACCATTTGAAAGCTATACGAAAACAATAAAAATACTATTCAACCATGGGGTGTTATGATTAAACTAAATAGTTCGTTCATATTTTGGTTGTTTTCGTGTAGCTTTCAAATGAGCCTTTTGAAAAACCTATTGTTGTGGTTGGAGAAAAATATTTCTTTTCTCTTTAGGTTTTTGGTGACAAAATATAAAGAATTAGAAAAATGGGTTTTTTGCAGTTTAAATTTTTAATACAAATTTTTGTTTTTGTGAAAATGACACAACATTTTTTTCAGTGAATATTTTTTCCTGCACGCCACCGAAAAACTACCTAAAATTCAGTACTTTTGACTCAATCTCGTGGTATCGTGCAGGAAGGTAAAATTAGGTAAACCGTGTTGAAGGTAGTTTCCATTTAATTACGGCAAAAATAATAACTCAACCTTGAGTTTAATTTACTTAAATTTAAGTTGAATTTACCTAATTTTGAGTATACCCCAAACAACTTAAAAGTACCTTACTGCACGGAAGACCTCGACTGAGTCGAATCTCTCGTTTTGTTTTTGACAACACTAATAAGTGCGAAAGCGACGCACAGCTCAAAGTACCTAAGTTACGTGTACATAAATATTCATTCCCTGAAACTGATTCTCAGAAAGTTTTAATGTAAAAAATACAGTATTCGAACAAAAAAAAAAATGAAATTAATGCACGTAGTCTACACCCTTTTAAAAATTGCTCTTGAGTCAAAAATTTTTAGTCTTCCATGCCGGTGAAACGTGTAAAGTTTCATAAGAATCTAGGATGGTAAGATTTTAAAAATTTTCGGACGGATCTTCGTGGAATTTCTCTAATATAATAGTTAAAACTAGAATAGACAGGACGAGTTAAATGCTTCGAGAAGATATTTGGGGGGATTAGGGGGTTACTCTTCTGAGTATAAGAGTCAGCGGAGGGAGGGTAGACAAAGATGGCAGGGGGAGAAAATTATTAACCTTCCGGAAGTCGCTCTAGTGCACTGAGTTCACGCTGCTCTGAAAATATAGCGAAATTGTCTTAGCGCACCAGCGGCTGCTCGTTCAGTGGGCCATTTGCGCGACTTCCGGAGGGTTAACTTTCGGTTTCAAGCGTCGGGAGATCAACGTCATAGGTTACAGACTCGGGTGGCCTTCATCAGGAAGAATTATGTACTGGGACGCCGAGTGGTCCTCCGCGAATCGGCAGGGGTTCCTCCAGACGATTTCGTAGTACGGCTTAGTTGCGGATCGAAAAGATTTCGAGTTGTGCGTGTGATGTTCGTGCTGGAAGTACCGTACCGTTCATTCGACAGAGATGTTTGATGTCGCCTTGGAGTCGCATCAAACCTTCGTGGGTGTATGGTACAGGCGGAACCATTTCTGCGAATGACAAGAAAAATAGAAGCGGCAGTTAAATCTGTATATTGATGGTTTCTAGGAAAGTGCATACGAGGGACATATAGAGGAGATCGCGGCTGTCCAGAACATCTGCACTCGGTACACGTCCAGACAATGTGCTCGATGTCGTGATAGCCGCCGCCACAAGAGCAGATACCACTATCCACGAGCTCAATACGCCGGAGATGTGCATCCAGCATATAATGGTTTGCCATGAGTCGGGCATCACATGAATGAAGTCACGACCCACATCCTTCCCCTTGAACCAAGGTTTCATCGATATCTTAGGGGCTATCGAATGTCCTTCCTAGTTCACCATTGCTCCACGAAGTTTTTCAACTTTCGAGGGCTCCCTGATGAGTAATATTGAAAAATTCGTTGAAGCAAATTGGTCTTTCATAAACGTCACTTTCTAGGGCACCCACCTTAGCTAAGGAGCCGCCTTCTCATTGCCCGGAATGGAGCAATGAGAAGGGACCCACACCAACATAATCTGGAAAGATTTGTCAGATAAAGAACTCAGTAGCTCCCTCATTTTCCTCAAAAAATACGAGGAGTGCTATCCTTGTTTCATCGAGCGAATAGCGTCAATAGAACTCAGAATATCCGAGACGATGAAGTAATGGTCTGCGAGTAATGTGTCAATGACTCCAAGGGTATATTGAATAGCAGCTAGTTCTGCGGCGTAAACTGAAGCGGGGTCACGGAGTTTGTAGGAGGCGGTAAACTTTTGATTGAAAGTACCGAACCCATCTTAAAACAGTTGAATTCTCGGAATTTATCACAAAATTTTTTTGGAACCATTTGTGGGCGTATGTGGTCCAGAATTCCACAAATCTCGTCTTTCATGGATGTGTCGAAGAAAACATGAAATGCACACGGTTGGCATTATAAGAAGAAGGATTAATATTCTGAATAAGAAGGTTTAATATTCTAGGGAAGGCTCATGTAACTAAATCGTGATGTCGCTAAGTCACCATGCGAAAAACGTATGTGATTTTCTGACAACAAGTTTAGTAAAAAGTTGTTTATAGTCGCTGAAAGAACATGATGGTGCAGCTTTTCGGAAAGAATGTTGAAAGAAACTGAATCAAGAGCCCCCTTAATATCTAGGAATATTGATGCCATCTGCTCTTTGCAAGCATAGGCCATTTGAATTTCGGTTGAGAGCAACGCAAGACAATCGTTCGTCCCTTTGCCTTTGCGGAAGCCAAATTGTGTATCTGACAATAAGCCATTTGCTTCGACCCAATTGTCAAGAGGGATAAGATAATTTTCTCGAACAACTTCCGGATACAGGACAGTATTGCAATCGGTCAATACGAATTGTGATGGGAGGCTGGTTTTACTGGTTTTTAGATGGCGATGACCTTCACTAGTCTCCAATCGTATGGAACAATGTTAGCCTCAAGAAACTTGTGAAATAAGTTCAACAAGCTTCTCTTGGCAGAGTCTGGCAGATTCTTCAACAAGTTGAATTTGATTTTGTCTGGCCTTGGAGCTTTATTGTTACATGATAAGAGACGAATTGAGAACTCAACTATCGAAAAAGGTGTTTCCTTCGCGTTATCGTGAGGGGACGCGACGTGGTAAATCTTTTGTGCCGGGACGGAATCCGGACAAACTTTCTTGGCAAAATCAAATATCCAACGGTTTGAATATTCCACGCTCTTGTTAGTACTGTTTCGGTTTCGAAGGCGCTGGGCTGTGCCTCAAAGAGTGCTCATCGATGTTTCTCTTGTTAGCCTGTCGACGAACCGGTGCCAGTAGCTACGTTTTTTTGGCTTTCATCAAACTCTTCTTGCGCGTTTCTGCCATCGCGTACTGTCGGTAGCTGGCTGGTAGCCCGTCGACCCGGAAGGTCTTATACGCAGTGGCGTTCTCCACGTACACGTCTGAGCACTCTTTGTTAGCACTATTCTTTGTCGCTATACACTGCACGGACTGGCAACAAAACACTTGTGTCTCGACCGAGTGCTCGAAAATGAATGAAAATTTTTGTATATAATTCGATCGTCAGCAGCAGCAGGATGGTCAGATAGAATTCCTTAATATCTGTAGACTTACTAAAAGTTTATAGGTAGTTAACCGTAGGCTTTGTTTTTGTCCCAAAAACGTAGTGTTGATATAGAATTGCAAAATTTTGAAAACAGATTTCAGACCAAATCCAATTCAAAAACGAAAGATGGTGTAGGAAAGCCGAATATCAGTAGGACTACGATGGAATCGGTAGGTCTGACCACCCTGAGCAGCAGTGATGCTATGAAAAGCGAAATTTGCAACAATCTTCAGAAAATCAATTGGTTTTTGCTTAAGGAGTTATATACAAAGTTGGAACTCAAAAAATCGAACAAAATTTTATTGGATATTCTAAAAGTACATACTTTTGAAAATATCTGTGCGAAATTTAATCCAGATCGGAGCACTATATTTCAAACTACAGCCGTTCGCAGTGCGCTGGTTCTTCCGCGTATGAAGTTAACACAAAACTTTAAACGCAATTATCTCGGAACTAAGTTGTTTGAAAAGTACCGTTGCGGTGAACGTGATATCGCAAAAACTATTTATCCGATTTTCATATTTTTTTTTAATTGTTTGTATTGACATTCTAGTGGACTTGAATTTTTTTATCAATTTTTTTTATTCTTTACCATGAGTTTTTGTTTAAAACTTTGATTACCACAAAACTCAATTTTTTGGTTAACACGTTTTTTTTGCAGTAAATTTTTTTTTGGGAACTGATCCGTTCAAGTACACCAAAATACATTTTTCTTCAATAATCTTTTTACTTTTTTTTATTTCAGTTGAGCAGTTCGGCTTGGAGAGCGTTCACCGCAAACCTCTGCCAAAAAAACTCGCTACGGGGGATGGGCTATAACTCCGCCAACCTTCAATATTTTTTTTAATTCTACTTGTTTTTTCGAATTACGATAGCACTACCAACGAGCTGTCTTTTGCTTTTTCAAAAACAATTTGCTTTTATGCTTTAAAATTCACGAACTTAGCTCACTTTTTAGCCACAACTTTGTATATAACCCCTTAATAACTTTTTCCACAAGCATCAGATCGTTTCGCGGTTTTCCAGACGTTGTTTCCTTTACAAATTTCCCATAAAAATCAGACATCAATTTATTTTTAGGAGGGAGGCAGGTGACTCTTGGAAGAATTATTTTGCAAAACACGATTTCCCCATACGAAATTCCATGTAAACTTTAAACCTTGGGCGCAATAATTTGGGTTCACCCATCGAGCTTAAAATTTGCATTTTTTTCATAAACCCGTGTCCCACTCTAATATTGGTAGGGATTCCTTGAAAGTAGTTTTCTGGCGGTGTCTCGGCACTCTGAATTTATACCACTTAGGTTTATGCATGAAAGTTTTATTTTGAAAAAAAAAGTATTTATTCTTTGAAATGTTCGTTTTTATAACAAAATTGACATCAATACAAATTTATGCGCTCACGAAAGTTAGTGCCTGAAACTTTAAAGAATAAACCGAAGTAACCAAGCAGCCCGTTTAACTATATAGATAAAAAGAGTAATGATCCTATATGTCACGATGTTAAGTCCGTTAGTTTGCGTATATACCTTATTAAAAACATATATCTGACGCAAATGTCCATTTAATGGCATTCTGATGTGAAAAAATACGCATCCTCCGCCATTGTGTGCAGCTACTCACCCGCAATTTTGATGCAGCATCTCTCCCAATTGTAGAGGAGAGATGCCGCACGATGGCATTTTACTCTGAAATTATAGATGACCATGCTCATGATCAGAATGCTTTCTAAAAGGTCTCAACTTTTCAACTAATACATGATTATGCTAATATAATATGCTATGCAATTCTGATGAGATGTAAAAAATGGCTATTGAGAAAGTCGAGATACACATATTTTCCAATAGTTTTTTGTGTTAAATATGTAACAGAACTGCATGTGCACTGAAAAATCGGTTTAATCTGTATAAAATGCAGCACAGAGAAAAAAAGTTAAATTAATACAACAATGTGAAATATGTGTTTTGGATGCAAATTTACGGAACAACTCTAGTGATTTGTTTACTGAAGCTTGTTGTTCTCGTGAACCGCGAATTTGAACCTAAAAGCTGTTTCCAATTTATACTGATTATTTCTTGTTTCTTATAAATTTATATTTATGTTTCGTCGCCGGCTGTCCAAACAGAGTGCTTATCACCGATACCAGATAGCCCACCCCACCAGCTGACCTCTACATATCGCTACATCAAAAAAGAGACTGGGACCAACGACTTTACTACTCGTTTTAAAGGAATAAGCGACTACGGAAAACTCTAAAGCGGACCCTACACGAGCAGAAATATTGGCAATAAATCATATATTGATCAATATATTGATGGTGTATGGTCATCTTGAAAATATTGATTTTGTAGAATTTAAAGGGGATTGATGGATTAAGCAGTCTTGTCAATATATTTATTGACAATATTTCTGTCTTGTATAAGGTCCGCTTAACGATCTTGCCTGGAATTGCTGCTATTTACAGTTTTATCTACCTTAATAAATGTAAGTTTCTAATAAACAATTTGGCCAAAACCAAGAATAGAATTCAAGCCTACAACGCTAAAGCATTGGTCGAGTTTGTGCGAAATCTTCAAATTTAAATCCCGCTTCGGATCGTAGTATCGGTTAGCTATTTGTATCAACCCATAATTGTGCGGTAATCGTGTACCAGCTAGCAAACGATCAATTTCCAGCACTTCGGGTCCATAACAGATGGAACTGTTAAGCTTGTCCTAATGGGGAATATCAATTCCAAGCTTAAACGGGACCCTGGACACTTACTGTGGAGATGCACAGCTAGTCTTCTGTCGACTATCGGATCGAAACCATCCCTCCACCCACGGTCGGACTGCTCTGGCTGTCGTATTGGCTTAACATTTCCGTTATTATTATCCACAGTTCCAGTTTGTCCCATTCTTATCCTTCCCATTCGCCTAACCGAATGCTGGCAACGAGTGTTATATTGGCTCAATAAAGCTATCGGTACTTATATCATAACACATTCGGATATAAATCTTCATGGCACACATTGAAGCTCACTTATGTGCTATAATCGCTTTCCCCGGTTACTGTCTCCTGGAATAGATTCGAAAGCTGTGTGAACATATTCTCGAAAGATACTTGGCATACTGTCACCCCCTAGTGGCAAAGCGAATACCGAAGGATATGGCGGTAACAAAAACAACAAGCGACTTAAATTTAGATAAATTACCTCCAACCACTCGGCAAGTGAGCAGTATATCATCTCCTTCCTCCTTTGGTCCTATTATTGTACTATTTATGACGCGTCCCCATCGATCTAGTATCACCGGTGGCTCGGGTGGAACTGCGGAACCGAATCGGGACGAGGGTTCACCAGGTGTCAAAACCAATGACGTTGGGTGTTTGTTATTCACGGTGATGGTGAGTAATGAATAGGCGCGATGCGATGATTTCAGCGTGCGACGACACCGTCACGCGTTGTTGTGTTCAGGTACAATGTGGAAGAGAAGATAAACGGTCCTGTTTAGGTTACTGTGAAACGATAAACAATTGATGATAAAGGGGACACAACGGGCTGTTTCCTAGCTACAGGCCGAGCGAATAAATTAGGCCTGGGAACATGATGAACCTAATAGGATTGATAATTAAAGGACGACAAACCATGATTGTTCAGTCTTGACAGCGGGAAAATACGCAGCTTCGGGATCGTTTCTGTCCTGTCTTGGCAGGAGTTTACCGCGTGTCAAGGCGCAGTTTAATTTATGGTTTTTTCACCCATCACGATAGACTCTATGGTAGTGCATTTGTTTCTGAATAGAGGTTTCGCCGTACCAGGACCAGGATAGGAACGTCACGATGGATGTAGGTTCGCTTGTTCACCGATGCGGGGTATAATTCTACGATTTCGAATATAAATCTCCGTTCCTCTCCGTTCGCTCGATTGTTATCGACAGTTCCTGTGCCTGCGTAGGGTAGGGAAAGATTTTTTCGGCAACATTCTATTTCAGACATTTTACACATTTCTTGAGAAACTTGTGATAACGAGAGTAATGAAACGAAACTATTCATTTTTGTCTATCTATGAATTTATATGCAAGCAACGGATCATCCGAATTTTCCTTCGTGACAGTTGGCTTTCCCGTTATAATCATAAATTAAAATAAATGTTATAACCAATACATAACAATACAAAAAGACAGGCCGAAATAACCCCTCGTTACCTTACAGAGATACGACGAGAGAACGATTGTTTATTTATTGTTTGCGCACGAAAAAAGGAATCGGTTCAATTCGTTCTCGCGACGTTTCATCCACCTCCATCCGAACGGCACAAATGGTTAAGATAGAGTAGACACTAAAGTAGAAACCAATATACTCACTAATGACGGTGAGATTGAAGCGAAAGCTCTGTGTTTGGCTGTTTTGGAAATCGACACGGCACCGATAAATGCCTTGATCATGACGTTTAATTTCCTGCGGAAAGTGATAGGGATGAAAGAGATGAAAGAAAAGAGAGTGAGGGGAAATCTTTGTAATTAGACTCATTACGGTTCCATTGGTTCCAGACATCGGGGCGGTGGCGGTGTCTGGAAGGCGAATGAAACCTCCAGATTTGCAACATTTCCAGTGGCTTACATTCAATTCCAAATACGCTGGGTCACTTTCGATAACGTAACGAGCCCTGGTTCCGAAGACCTGCGGTGCGGACCAGTGCTGGGCGTCGTCGAGCGATTTGCCCCGAACGTCGAGGCTGCGGAAGAGGAAAAAAGTTAAAATTAAAAAAGAATGCTATAACGACGATGTGATACTGATCGTTAGTGCCTTCATTTGCGATGAAAAAAAAAAAAAAAATAGAAGTGCAATTAATCTCGCTGATCGTGGCAGAAATTGTTTTATCATTTTTATTTATTATACATGATTTAAGCATGGTAATGATCTCTGCAATCATTTACTTGCGCGGTCCACAATTTATGGTGATGTCAAGGGTCCTGAAATATTCTTTATATTCTTAAAACATGTTCTTTTGACGAATTTCGCGCCAAATCGTATTCGGAGTGTGCAGCACCCTCTCAGATTTTAATGAAACTTTCTGTACATGAAGACTTAGTCACAAAAAGCCACTTTGCATACTTTGTTTTTCCATAAATGATCTAGACTGTCTTTTGAAAAGGGCCAAACTTTTTTTTACGATTTTTTTTTCAAATATCTATAGACTAAAGATGAGAAATCCTAAAAAAATGTTGTAGGAGTGATTTTCACAAAATTAGTCGAATTTTCAAATAAAAATATTGAAAAAATTCTTCATTGAATCCTGTACTGAAAAAAAATCGATTTCAATTTTTTTTTATTAATTTTTTATTAATAGCCCGCCTCTTACCCCCACACCAAAAAGCTCCCAAACGGAGCCCCCTGGTAGTGGACACATCAGTTCTCAGCGTACAAAAAAAAGGTCAGCACAACAAAACAAAGTTACGAATCGCGGAAACGCTGAGAACAAAAAAAAACAATACGAGACCGACAAAACACAAAATTTGACAAGAAGCTACGGCGAGTACCCAGCGGAAAAGAATCCTTTTGAGGGTCCCATCGTAGCTTTGCAGGAAGCTTATAATAATTTAAATTTATTTATTACTACATTTATCAATTGTTGTTATCAAAAAAAAAAAATGTTAACCAATTATAATTAAAGAATAAGCTCGATTGGTGGTGAACGAAGTTTATATTAAAAATTCTCCTATTTTATTTTTTAAAATTAGTTTCAATTTTGCTTGGAAACGAGTAACGAGTGCGACATGTTATTTGCTTTAAATCCGTAGGAAGCTGGTTGAATAATTTAGGTCCGATGAAAGAAATGCGTCTTTGACCAAGGTTCGTGGATACTCTGGAGTATAATAAATGATTGGCTTGTCTGGTGCTGTGAGCTCGAATTCCTGTCGTAAATTCTAGATTATTATGAGCAATAGTATTATGCAAAGCATTGTGGATGTATATTATTGTTTCGTAGTTAGTCAACCCAAGCAAAGGTAAAATGTTATGGGCATTATTATTGTATAACAAAATAGTAGGGTACATAATTGGTTTTTTATAAATAATTTTAAGACATCTGTTTTGAAGCGTTTGTAGCTTTTTCAGATTCGAAATACTGGCACGGCCCCACACAGATACAAGGTAGTTCAGCAATGAGTGGATGTGCGCATAATAAAATTTTAGAAGTACATGCTGGGGAACAAAAGAGCATAGCCCCACATAACGATGCAACTTTTCTCTCTATAGATGTTATATGCTCAATCCAGGAGAGTGTGGGGTCTAATTGAAGTCCTAGACATTTGAAGCAGTTAGTTTCCTGAATTACAGACTGTCCCATTCTTGGGTCTGGATGCACGCCTATAGCTCTTCTAGATGAACATAACAGCATATATTTAGTTTTTGATAGGTTCAAGGAAAGAAGGTTTTCGTTGAAATACGTCGTTAGTGTTTTTAAATCCGATTCAATGTCGCGTACAATATCCAGTCAGTTGTTGTTCGGGTAGAACAACGCTGTGTCATCCGCGAAAAGACGAGGAGTCCCTTTTAACCCGAGTCTACCTAGGTCATTGATATACAATAAAAATAACAGTGGCCCAATATTACTGCCTTGGGGTACTCCTATTTCTATTGGTCTATAAGAGCTACACGAGTCTCCAATAGATATGAATTGGTTCCTATACGACAGATAGCTACGAATAATATGATTTGCTAATCCCCTGATACCATAGCATTCTAACTTCTTAAGCAGGATTGAGCGATCCAGAGTATCGAATGCTTTTTTTAGGTCCAGAAAAAGGGCACCAACAATTCTTTTGCTATCAATTTGACTAATGATGGAGTCAATTAATTCGGTCATTGCAATTAAAGTGCTGCAGCCCTGTCAGAACCCATACTGGTAGTTGTAAATTATGTTGTGTTTGTTCAAAAACTCGAGTAGTCGAGTGATGAGCAATTTCTCAAGAATTTTATTGAAAACGCACAATGTTGAAATTGGTCTATAGTTGCAAGGTTGGTTTGGATCACCAGCTTTGAAAATTGGAATTACTCGGGCTATTTTTAAACAGTCTGGGTACCTGCCGGTTTGAATTATTAAAGTCGATTTACAAAAAAACCCATTTTTGATTTGGATGAAATTTTGTTCCAAGATAGATAATCATGTTCTCTACCTACCGTCAAAAATTCAAGTTGGGCACTTTCAAGGAAAAAAGTTATTTGAAAAAAACTTTTCCTTGTCCAAACTGTTTTTTTTTCTTCAGTGTATTTTCATCGAAAACTAATCCAATGAAAGTCATAATCATCTCAGAATCCAAAAAAACTCAGCTTGTGAGAATATATTAACTAATTTAGCAACCAAGCATATTTTTATTAAGGGGTTAATACTTTTTTCATTTTTCATAAAATCGAATTATTTTTTATTACTTTATCTGAAAGTACAACTCCTTGAGAATGTTTTCCCAAATTTTTATAGAGATCCGAGAAATAGATAGTTAAAGCGCTTCCAAGCGCACTTCGTCTACCAAGAGCAATAGTAATTTGAAATTTCAAACTCGATTATCTCGAAATGTCGTCTTACTAAAAATGGTTTTTCCGTGATCACGATTGCCGAAAAACTACTCAATCAATTTTCTTAATTTTTTTTCAATTGATCGTAATTAATTTTTCTCGTACTTTAACGATTCCTTTTTTATTCATAATTTTTTGCTTCATGGATAAGACATTTTTTAATACAATTTGTTAGAGCTTAAAACAGCGATTATTTACGGCAAACGTTCTCGAATGCAGGAAAAAATTATTATTTATTCAACTGATCGTTAAGGTACGAGGAATACTCATATACTAATTTTTTGAATTTTGGGATTTTAGATGATCTATTGATCTTCAATCGTGATCACCGCAAACCTCTTAAATAAAAAGGGTTTCGGGGAAAAAGCCATAACTCCGTCAATTATCAATTTATTTTTATAAACTTATGCTTGTTTATTTCACTGAAAAATGTACTACAAAAATATTATAATTTTGATGTAATGAAATCATTGCTTTATTCCTTTACTTAAATTCAAACTTTTTTGATATTTCTTTCATTTGAATTTTACATAATTAATTTATTTATTTTTATATACAACATTTGTCTTAAAACTATCTTTATGCATGCTATTTTGTATTATTTCTATACAAGGAAAATATTTTTGGTTCATCTTCTGAATTAGAATACCTTTTCGTCTCTACTGTGGAATTTTTGTGTTTCAAATATTGTTTTGGCAGTATTATACAGCTCTTCGAGTTCTTCTGACATTTTGTTGTACTGTTCAGTGAATATGTAGCAGAAAATAAATTTTGGGATGTTTTTATCAGTTTGTTCAACTGCCCAGTTATATAACTCTCGGGGAGTTGTTATGGTATTTCCATATTCGCGAGCAGGACTGGCTGTTTTTGCCATTCGCTTGAGAGTGCTACTAATAGCATCACAGGGTCCTTTTCCATGGGATGCTGCAACAAAATGTCATCCTGCGCTTAACTCATTCTTTGACTGGAATCTACACAAGATTGCGAAGTTTTGCTTATTTTTGTATTGTGCTGCTGCTCCATCAGGCATAAAATAAATTTTAGAAACGTTTGTCAATTATTTCATAAAATTTATCAGTTTTGAGAGGAACAAATGAACTGCAGTTTTCAAGTCTTCCAGTCTTCCGCTCTTCCAATCTTCCAGTCTTTATTCAGGTTTGTTATGAATATATACCAAATTCGTTACTGATACTTTTTGCATGTATCAGACAACTAGCAGCTGGGAAAATGGATCCTGACATGATTATGACTTTCATTGTTTTAGTTTTCGATAAAAATACACTGAAAAAAAAATTCAGTTTGGACAATGAAAAGTTTTTTTCAAATAGTGAAAGTGCCCAACTTGAATTTTTGGCGGTAGCTAGGGAACATAATTACCTATCTTGGAACAAAATTTTATCCAAATCAATTTTTTTTTGACGTAGGACTACGTCTTTGTTTTCGATATAGGGGTGCACGTTGCAAATTCTACAAAAATGGTATGTAACGAAAAGTGGTCCAATTTTAAACGCATATAATTCAGCCATCTCACGATAAATTTTCAATTTTTTGCACATATCGCCCCGAAATACATCTAAGAATAGATTCCAATAGATAAACCTAAAGATTTTTGATATCATGGCATTAAAAATTTAAATAATGAACAACCTAGTCAAAATATCGCGCATTTACACACAGAAGATAGCGCTTCCCTAGTCCAGCACGACAGATTTGTGTACCTAGCGCGCTATGCTTCTATGAATGACGTCATCATCGACTATTTAAACGGACGGATTTCGCCGAAAACGCTCAGTTGCCTGTTGAGCGGCTGGCGAAGCAGATCACTGCGCTGTGTGTTTTCACAGCCAGTGTAGCTGAGTTAGAAGTCTGTTACACTGCTTGTGGAGGTACGCTACACTATGCTATATTTTGTGTTGTGCTCGTTTCCAGCACACTTTTATTATTCGTACACAAAATAGTTTGTACATGCGAGCTCCATTTGCAAACACGGTTAACATAGTGTCGTGGTATTAGTTGTCTCTTTCGCTGTACCCATCATCATCAGTGTTGATTCATTTTGCTTTGTGCGCTTGGGTTTAACGTTTGAGTCAAATGTGTAGGTAGTTAGATCTAATTTGTAACTAAATTGCACAACAAAAGTTTATTATTTACATTCGATCAATTCATTGATTCATTTCCCCTTCACGTGATTCATTTCCACTCAGCCTATAGTATTTTGATTCTACTAATAGGTACATACTACAAAGCCTGTTTATGAATGAATGCACTGCCATTTGAAAAACCGTTGCAAAAACGCATCTTGTCCATATATAAAATTGTTTTCGATTATTGTATATTTATAGTTTCGATATATGATTAAGACCACTGCATTCGCTATATTTGTATGCGTACTTTAGGAAAGTTACAATAATGGCAAAATATAACTAGAATGCTTGGTCTATACATGAAATGTGATTGTATTATCTAAAATTTGATTTTTATTCACTGGTCCGGGTTTTTTACCACACATAATCGAAAAGTTTTTACAAGCTAAAAAAGTTTTAGCTCCAGATATTAGTTCGGTCACAGATTTCTGTCTTCTTTCTTCAGATCTTCTTAAATAAATTTAATCGGATTCGATCACCAACTACAAATGAATGACCTGATAACCAAGAAGGTTTGGTTCAATATGTAATATTCGATGTTGATTGGTTGTGGTTAAACCATACTTAAGAAATATGTTTGATTTATTATTACTATAAATGTACTAAGAAAATAAATATTTTACATTAAGTAGTATAGTCCTACGTCTACAGCTCGTGCAACCCCATAGGGCTGCCCCTTGTAGTTTTGTAACTCGGCTTTAAATTTTTAAAATTGATCTTTTTCAGTGTAGGAGTGAATGAAGAATTTTTTCAATATTTTTATTCCAAAATTTGACTAATTTTGTGAAAATCACTCCTATAACATTTTTTTTTGTAGAATTTGTCATTTTTAGACTAGAGCCATTTGAAAAAAAAATGGTAAAATTTTTTTGGCCCTTTTCAAAAGACAGGCTAGATCATTTTTGGAAAAACAAAGTGTGCATAGTGGCTTTTTGTGACAATGTCTTCATGTACAGAAAGTTTCATTAAAATCTGAGAGGGTGCTGCCAACATTTGTTCGAGTTGGCGCGAAATTCGTCTTTTGAAACTTTTGTCATGCTTCATCCTCAGGCCGTCGAGAGCCGCGTCGGGCCACAAGGCTTGTATTGCTCACGGGCCCTTCTAAATCTACCTATTGGAATATTGATTATAAGAATTGTATTAATCTGACTGTTCAAATCGAACTGTGTTGGATCTGTTACTGTTTCTGTTGGTTATATACACACACCAAAAAAATCTGAATTTTCTCGTTGACGTAATTTCAAAAATTACACAATTTAGCAAACCGTAATTAACGAAATGACCAAATATAACCGTGTTCCGTTTAATTTTACATGAAAGATATACTTTACATGTACAGTTCTATAAAATTACACGTATCCAAAATTCAAGACACGCGTCATATCTGGAGTGAAATTACGTGATTTATGAAATTCAGTGTAGTGTAAAATTAAAATTGAACATAAACTGTGTCATTTTGACGCTCGTTTATATCAGGGTCAGGAGACGTAATTTTACACGATTTTTTTCTAGGTGTTGTACATTAGAGTGACAAGAAAAAAATGACCCCTATCGGCCCACCCCTGAGTCGATTCCTAGTCCCACCAGAAGTACTTGCTCCAAACTTGAAGCAAATCGGACAAGTCTAGCTACCGGACCAACGCGCCTGAAATTTGTATGGGGTTTTTCGATAATTTACATGGAGAAAACACACTAGCTCGCATTTGTGCCGGTAGGTGGCACTGTATGCATCATATTATCACTGTAAGTGAAAAAAAGGAAGCTGATTTGTTTGTCTACAACTTGTCGAAGACGGCTAGTCAATCCGGTTTTGTTGAAAAGAAGTTAATAAACTTTTAACAAAGTGATGTCTTGCATGGGGCCTAGCAGTGCATGGTTGTGTATTTAGGGTGTCCCAAAATGACATCATGTTAAAAAAGTCATCGGACTCACTTCTTAAATGAAAGGTTAGGGTATTGGGACCACTTTCTTCTTCGGAGTGAGTTTACTAAAACGCTTCCTACTAGTGGCGACTTTTGATTTTTTGAAAAATGGGCCTATTTTGGATAAAATTTCAAATTTATGCCTCAAATTTATAACTTATACCCCATTGGCCGTAGCTATACACTTTCTTCAGCAAAATTACGCCCCTAAATTCGGCTCAACTATATAAAGTGTTTTCTGTACTTTTGAAATTTTGTAGATACTCAGTTTTGAAGAAAAAATACTGAAAAACACCAAAAATTTCACTTTTTACTAAGTTTTAATGGCCCTGCCGCTCTTATAATTCAAAATTTGTACAAACTAACTAACCAAACTTCTCCGTTTGGATCTCCAGAAAAATAAAAAAATGCTGAAAAAATATCTAAGACAGTGTAGGACCACTTCAACAGGCATAAATTTGAAATTTTATCCAAAATCGGCCCATTTTTCAAAAAATCAAAAGTCACCATCAGTAGGAAGCGTTTTAGCAAACTCACTCCGAAGAAGATACCCTAACCTTTCATTTAAGAAGTGAGCCCGAAGACTTTTTTAACATGATGTCATTTTGGGACACCCTATTGTGTATCAGTACTTGATTCCAACGAACTAACCATTTTGCTTTAGCTCAAGATTATGTTCAGAAGAATTATAGTAGATAATACGAGTCAAGTTTTGGTGACAAAATTTTAGTTCCACCTACGATCGCATAGAGGGCGCCAACGCTAACTTTTCAAAGGAGTGAGATAGAAATTCAGTGTCTAGGCCCCATGCAAAACTGACTCACATCGTCAAAAGTTCAATAACTTCTTTTTTCGCAGCCGGATTGACAATTGTAGACAATTAAATTATCTCTCTTATTTTCACTTATAGTGATATTAAAATGCATACACTGCCACCTGGCGGTCAAAATGCGAGATAGTAGGTTTGCTCCAAGTAAATTGTCGAAAAATCCCATACAAACTTCAGGAACGTTGGTCCGGTAGCTAGACTTGTCCGATTTGCTTCAAATTTGGAGCAAGTGCCCCTGGTGGGACTAGGAATCGAGCCAGGGGTGGGCCGATGGAGTTTTCAAAAATTCATTATTTTTCTGGGCAGTCTAGTGTACATCTCCGTCACTCTCAAGCCACCCCGATCAAACCATTTCGTTTCGACGAGCATCTGTGTATAATTATAGTTACTATGATCGGCAAAATAAACAATATATGTATAATTTTCTACACATTTAGCACAATTGGTTTTGAATAGAATTTGTTTGTTTTTATCAGAATTCTGGCAGCAAACCGGTAGTGCTCAGTTTCAGCAAGAATGCTGCCAGGAATGTACAATTTTGTTCGAGACCTGCCAGAGTTTTGTTCGACTTTTGCAATAATTCTGTCCGGAAGATATTACGATGGTTTTGGTACGGATCCCTTCAGATTTATTCTTGTACTTTACTTGGCACCGATCTGATAGAAACCTAACGGAACGGCATCTACCGGAGGATTTCATGTCTGGGGAGATGTTGATTCGATCCGGAAGATTTTCGGAAATTCCAATATAGGTGGAAGTGGCTTGATTTTGAAAATCATCTTCTTGTATTTCCGAAAATCAATTTATTTTTTTTTTGATTATTCAAATTCAAAACGGAATTTATATTTAGGTATGGTAGTATGTGGAATGAATATTTTTCACAGATATGGAAAATAATAAATGGGATGCGCCTTTTTCAAATTTTGCTTCATTCGAGCCGCCATGACACACAGTGGCACGACGAGTGACAAAACCCCAAAAATCAATGTCTTGTAATTCTTTTGTAAATATTTATTTTATTTTTCTCTTAGTTTGAATAAAGATATTTCAAAATTTTACTATAATCGGATGAAAAATGAATTTTTAACATGTCGTTGAAGCAAGTGATGTCGAGGATTTCTGTTCAATTCAATTCATTAGAATTTTTAGTACCGTAGAGTTTCAAATGGCGATATCTCAAGAAGTACACACCCGATTGGAGCAATTTTAAGTTCATTGAAAAGAAGAATGAATATGCTAAACTATAGATGGGAGATTTTTGTGCAAAACTAATTTACGTTTGTTCTTTGGAATATCGTTGATTTTTCGAAAATGCTTCAATATAATGTAAATTTGATAAAATATTGAAAGTTCACAAACAAAAAGAGTTCAGCGGTTACCATTTATTCTAAAAATAAGAAATAAATAAAGAATACCTTCAATATCATAGAGTTTTAAAATGGAATATATCTTACGGTCAACATCACAAAACTTCGAAGGTTGGTCATCAAATGGTGGATACTTCCCAGTGTTCACAAGCTCCTATCTCATGCTTTCCTGTGCGTCTATTGATGACATTTAATCTGTATCCCGGCATCGACTGTGTACTACCGTCTTCTGCAGTAGAAGCGAAATGAGAAGGTGCGAGTGGGCATGTGCGCTATAACCCTACCGTAGACAGAACTGAATACGTGAGGTGGCAAAGAAACCCCGCGCGGCTGTCCGAGGAGACAGGAGGTTGTGTTAAACCCAAAAAGCCGCCCGGAAAACACCACGTTACGAAGAATCAGGAGGACAAGGTGGGTCGAAGTAATCGATAAAAGCCCACGTAACGAAAAAAGGACTACGATTGGAAACTTGGCACATCGAACTGTAAGTCTTTTTGCTTCCCTGGATTTGAACGAATCCCACACAATGAGCTGAAAACTCGCAACTTCAAAGACGTAGCATTGTAGGAACTTTGCTTGACAGGACAGAATGTTTGGAAAAGCGGGCATCGCGTGGTTACATTCTACGAGAGCGACGGCACAACAAACAAGTTGGGAATCAGCTTTGTACTGCTGGGCAAGATACACCAACACGTAATCAAGTACCAGACGATCAGAGAAAGAAGGTGTGTGGATCAAAGGCATTTTATACAACTACAGCATCGTTAACGCGCACTGCCCTCACGAAGCGTTACCCGAGAACGAGAAATACCTTTTACGCGCATTTGGAGCCTGCAGCAGAAAGTGAAGCTCCTCATCAGTGACATGAACCTCACCCCTGAGATCACCTGATTAACAAATTGAGAACCAAATCGACCACGTTCTAATGAACGGAAAAATTTTCTCCAACATCACAATTGTGCGGACCGTCCACAGCGCGAATATAGATTCGAAATCTCCTACAGGAAGATAGGCGATGGAGCATCTGTATAGAGTTATGAAAATTCTACGAGTAGGTAAATCGCTCAAGCAAAGGCTATGTGCCACAGCCTGATATATGAAGAGATACTAATGGAGACCTTCTCACGACCGAGTGTGAACTGATCGATAAGTGTATTATGACGAGCATCGAAATATCAGTAGACGACGAGAGTATCGCAAGAATCAGTCTGGGGACATGCGCAGCCGACAACAGATTCCCAGCGTAAGATCTACCGAAGATTCATGAAGTAATCGGCGGGTTGAGGACTGATAAAGTCGCTGGCAATGATCAACTGCCATGTGAGCTGCTAAAACACGGAAGAGAGGCGTTGTGTAAAATACTCCACTAGGTGGTTTTAAAGATCTGGGAGAAACAGATTTTACTGGAAGATTGGATGGACGAAGTAGTATGTCCCATCTTTAAAAAGAGTGTTAAGCGGGATTGCTGCAAATAGTTATCGAGCAATCATATTGCTGAATAACCGTTAGCAAGCGAGATCGTTGAGAAAACTAGCATATAACGCCAAAATACGGATTTCCGGAGCAGCGAAAATAGATCGAGTGATATGTGATGAGTATTAGTAATACTTTTGAGTCCTTTGAAACTCGGAAAGGACTACGGTAAGGTGTGATAATAAGAGCTAAGATTGACACGGTTTTCCGGAAGTCTGCTCAGCTTTTTAGCTTAGCCGGTAACGTCAATATTGTGCCACACAATCTTGAGACGATGGTGGGAACGTACATCCGACTGACGGTTGAAGCGATGACTATGATATCTAGTTGGTTGATATCCACACAATTAGGGCAGATTGTTGGCGAGTTACAGCGGGTAGCCTAGAACAATGTTTCCAGAGCCTACCAATCGTCGGCATGTTTTAACTCGCCTAGTTGCCTTTTCGTTCACTGGGTGAGCTCGTGTATTTGGGCTCACTAATGACTGCCAATAATGACACCAACAGAGAAATTTAGAAAAGTATTCTAGCAGGTGAACGTTATTACTTTGGGCTTCGAAAAACCCTTCGATCGACGAAGTTATGAAGTTAATCTTCTACAAATCGCTTATTGGACCGGTTGTCTTCTACAGTCAAGAAACCTGGAGCATGCTGGGGGGAGATCAATGCGTTCTTAGTGATTTTGAATGCAACGTGTTGAGAACGATGATTTGCTAGAGCCATTTTACCGAGTTGTTCACCATTCTGAAAACATGCAGCCAGGGATGGGAATTATCCTTCATTCGCATGATTCTTGGCGAATCCGCTCATTGCTTTGACAGCAGCCAGTCGTTCATTCACGATCCGACTAAAACTCTCCAAAAGAACACAACTGAACCTAGGTAGAGATGAACTTCCGAAGATGTGAGCCAAGTAAAAGAATGACACGTACTATGTTGAATGAAGAAGATCGTGTTCTTCATTCGCGGATTGATTCGGAAGATTGTACTGTAAACATTCACAAGTGAATCAACTTTTAGTTCACAAATGAATGTGACATTGTATTCTCTGGTTGAATTAGGTCAACTTTATAGTGCAAATGTACACTATAATCAATGTTGAGAAGTAAATTGCACTACAATCCACTTGAAATTGATATTGTTATATGCACGGAATCGTTTTAAGTTATTTTTTTCCACCAGCACATTGCAAACTACTTACTCAACAATAAGATATCACCAAGTGAAAATTTCATAGGTCTATAAACAAGAACGACAAGTTTTTTTTTATTAGAACGATCCGGTGAATGTTTTGAAATGAATCTTTGTGAATGAAAGAATGCATTCAATTGCGATCCGTTCTGCTTTCATTCAAAACACTACGTATGCGATGGAGAATGAATCATAGCCGGGCGCTGTCACTTTTTTTCAGTTCTGTGTTTTGCTTCTCGCTTTCGCACGAACGCGTAACTCTGCACAAGAAGGGTTGCCGAGATCGGGTTTCACAGTAAGAGCATGTTGGTGAATGATTTCAAATTGATCGTTTCGTGAAATGATTTTTCCCATGCCTGCATGCAGCCACCCAAATTTCGCTGAGCGAACAATGGGTGGTTCTCCAAGCTACTGTTGCAATTCGTTGTTCATACGCCGTCTCCGCATTCCGTCTTTCATATGCATCCCATCGTAGTACTTCTAAAATTATTATTTAAATATTAAAAATTAAATATTTTTTTATTTTAAATTTTAAATTTAAATTCTATTCAATTAATTTTGGTTGGGGGGAGGGGGTTGACATCCAACCCCCCCCCCCTCCCCCAGGCTACGCCACTGTTTATATGATATAAAAATGTTCATTTTTATGCGAAGAATTTGATTCTAAAGCAATTTTAAACCCCTCGTGCCGCGATCCTGAATTTAACTGGCTCGATGGGGATCACGTTGCCGCTCATTCATTCGCCAATCAAATCAATTTTTCATCTCTTCTTTAGTTTAAAAATATTTTAATATTTCTCTTCTATAGGCCTAATAAAAATAAACCACAAACATGTTTTATTTTCTCTTACTTTTTGCGAAGGTTCATAACTCCCAACTAAAATGAAAAATTAACGATTCCACGTATTTAACGCAATCTGCCATATCTCAAACACGATAATGACTGTTTTAACCCTAGAACGTTGCACTTGCGTTTTCCACCCTAGAACGATGCACTGGGTTACAAATGTACCCCACGTGTTTGATCACAATTTTCGCAGGTAAAAATGCAAACAAAAGAAATGTGTAACACATAATTTTCTTCGTTTTTTAGTTACGAAAACAGCTGTGTGAGTGAAAGTACGGAATTTATTGAATCAGTGATACATAAATTGGTTTGAGCAAAAAAAAACTGAAAAATCGCGGTTTTGACTTTTTTTACAAAAATTACTATAATTTTGCGAATTTTCAACCGATTTGAAAAAAATCAAATGATTCTAAAAGTTGAAAGAATGGTCTAGAAACGATATAAAATGGAATCTAGACATTTTTGGAAAAGTACAATTATTTGGAAGAGTGAAAAGTTTAGGAATCGGATTATGGAAAATACCACGAAATGGGGTGGACATTGCACAGTGGTCCAGGAAGCGAAATTAGCGGGAAACAATTGCTAACGCATTCATCTTTAGGTTTAGAGATTTGGTGTCTTAGAAACATTTATTGTGCGTGACAAACTGCATCTTTTGGCTGAAACGGTTTTAGGGTGGCCCTTAAAATGTCAAAGTTGTAGACATTATCTCAAATTATAGTTCAGAGAGAATGATACTTTCTTCTGCAATATTATAGAACAATCAATTCTGAGCAACTTTGTTGAAGATACTAAATTTGTATCTCAAACCGTTTTCATTTTATAGTGAGTTCCATATCATAACTTAGGGTGTCTCTCAAAAAAGCAGTTTTCTCCGTAGTTTTTTAATATGATTTTTCTCACAAAAGTACCCTTCAGTGTACTTTTAGAGCATAATTAGAGGCAACTTTTTCTGAAGAAAGAAAAATTTTATCTTGTCTGGTTCAAAAGTTATACTTAATTTTCACTAAAAAATACGCTTTTTTCAAATGTCGATATCTCAAAAGGGGGCAAACGAAAATTGATAATTTTGATTGCATTTGAAAGGCTGTACTTTTGCCTACAATATATTGAAAAATTGGAGAACGCTTTTTTGTCTTTCTCAAATAAATCAAATTTAAGTAAAAGCATTTTTGCGTATAATCCTACAGCGCTCATATGAAAAAAAATATTTGTTTTACGCGGATTCTGTGAATTCTTGTCAAGACTTTTCAAGGATCACATACTCTTGCAGGTTTTTTATATTGCCAATAGAGTGATGACCCTATTTTGGGCTCACTCGTTAGGGTGGCGCACTCTATCATTAATTGCTCGATCTATGTACAATCGTTGAAATGCATATGAGTCATTCCATGCGAAGTGATCAAGGCACGTGTAATCGACCTCCACGGATTTGAACAAAATTTAGAGGAATTGTTCATCTAGGGCTAATATATAAAAAACCAAATTTTTTGTGACAATTGAACCACCCCTCGGGTCATGGTAGCACCCCCCGTTTTGGAAAATTGCCAAAACCCTTGATTTTCTTTTGATCATATCTCCGGTACTATTTACTCTAGAATCAAACCACAAGATGGCTTTTGAAGAAAATTGTTCAAGGAGTCTATAAAAAATATTATTTTTTGCCGACAGTGTTGCCAACTATACAATTTTTTCAGTTAAATATTAAAAGTTAATTTTTTTCTCAATACGTATATTTTAATTTTGAAAATTTTAATGCCATCGCCTTCCTCAGACATTTTTACATAAAAAAACACTTATCATCCCAATATAATATGAGCGCATCCTGAGATACACCGTTTTGAAGAGAAAAAACGCAATTTCCCATATAAAATCGCAAGCGCGCAACACTACAAAACCAACTTGAGTATTCTGAGTTCAAACATAATTTTTCGTGAAGTAGACGAGAAATGATGAAAAACTACGTATTTGGTTTGCTTCTAGCAGATCAGGGTCGATTTTTATGACAGTTTGAAGATTTTCTCAATTTTGAACAATAAAAATGGATTTTTATATGAGAAAATCGGAGTTTTTCCCTTCAAAACGGTATATCTCAGGATGCGCTCATATTATATTGGGACGATAAGTGTTTTTTATGTAAAAATGTCTGAGGAACGCGATGGTATTAAAATTTTCAAAATTAAAATATGCGTATTGAGAGAAAAATTAACTTTTAATATTTAACTGAAAAAATTGTATAGTTGGCAACACTGTCGGCAAAAAATAATATTTTTTATAGACTCCTTGAACAATTTTCTTCAAAAGCCATCTTGTGGTTTGATTCTAGAGCAAATAGAACCGGAGATATGATCAAAAGAAAATCAAGGGTTTTGGCAATTTTCCAAAACGGGGGGTGCTACCATGACCCGAGGGGTGGTTCAATTGACACAAAAATTTGGGTTTTTATTTATTGGCCCTAGATGAACAATTTCTCCAATTTTTGTTCAAATCCGTGAAGGTCGATTTCAAGTTTGCATCTTTTTTTGATCACTTCGCGTGGAATGACCTATATAAATTATGATCAATGCGTTAGGGTCAATATATTTGCTTTATTCCTGAAAACCAGTATATTAAATAACTTGTATACGAGTGCAATAGAAACTAGAATCGCTTTCCTCTTACTTCCACCCTACCATACCACCAACAAACATAATGGAGCTATCGAAAATGCAAATATTCACTAAAGTCTTTTTAGGCGCATCCCCTACATAAAGAAGCCTAAGTGTACAGTATGTAAAATAATTAAAGACACCCTCGTTCTTTTCTATTTAATCCCATTGCCACTACTACTAGTATTACTGATACTGCTACCTGCTGAAACCGTTCCTGCAAATGAACGAAATCGATTGTAAATATGTGTAGATTTTGGGAAATCTTGGCAATAATTCAAAGCAAATTATAGGTCAAGTCATTGGTGATTGGTGGTCTTTACCCTATCTGCATTAGGAAAAGCCTGCAAATGTATGTGACCCTTGAAAAGTCTTTATAAAAATTCACAGAATCAGCGTAAAACAAATATTTTTTAATATGAGCGCTGTAGGATTATACGCAAAAATGCTTTTACTTAAATTTGATTTATTTGAGAAAGACAAAAAAGTGTTCTCCAATTTTTCAATATATTGTAGGCAAAAGTACAGCCTTTCAAATGCAATCAAAATTATCAATTTTCGTTTGCCCCCTTTTGAGATATCGACATTTGAAAAGAGCGTATTTTTAAATGAAAATTAAGTATTACTTTTGAACCAGACAAGATAAAATTTTTCTTTCTTCAGCAAAAGTTGCCTCTAATCATGCTCTAAAAGTACACTGAAGGGTACTTTTGTGAGAAAAATCATATTAAAAAACTGTACGGTGAAAACTGCTTTTTTGAGAGACACCCTAAGTTATGATATGGAACTCACTATAAAATGAAAACGGTTTGAGATACAAATTTAGTATCTTCAACAAAGTTGCTCAGAATTGATTGTTCTATAATATTGCAGAAGAAAGTATCATTCTCTCTGAACTATAATTTGAGATAATGTCTACAACTTTGACATTTTAAGGGCCACCCTAAAACCGTTTCAGCCAAAAGATGCAGTTTATCACGCACAATAAATGTTTCTAAGACACCAAATCTCTAAACCTAAAGATGAATGCGTTAGCAATTGTTTCCCGCTAATTTCACTTCCTGGACCACTGTGCATTGAAATGAAAGAAATATTTCTGACCAGTAATACATTGGTAACACGTAACGTTACTGTTACAGCAGTTACTGTGCGTAAATTATATTTGCGAGGCATTGTTGTGAAAAAATATAAAAAATAAACAATAAAAATCAAATGAAAGAAATGAGAACAATTTTTTGTCCACTTCAAAATTAAATTATATTATTTGAATAAATGATTAAAAACGATTAAATAATACTAATTGTTACGTAATGAAACAATCAGTATATAAATTAGTATTGTCACGAGTCACATTTCCACTGACAGCGCGAAACCTGACGAAACGCTAACGGCAACCGAACACTGGGGTACAAATATACCCCAATGCCATCTTTGACACCTACTTCCGCGAAGGCTATAAGCAAACTGGCTATACCATCTTTTCCTACTCTTACCAGGAACATTAAATTAAATTATGGTTAGAGTTCCAGTTCGGTAAATGCCGAATTCTCGTCTTCACACGGCTCCAAAGAAGACGTGGGGTACATTTGTATCCCAGCGCAACGTTCTAGGGTTAAATTGCTTCAGTCTGTGGATGTATTAAGATGTCCTTTACAAAAGCCAGTTCAAATACTGGAAATCAACCAATGTTTGATGTCCCGAAAATCAAACTCTGTTCACAATTCCCCATCGTTTCTTTCTGAATTACACAATAGTTATCGACAATAAATAGCATTCTGCTTCCATCTCCGGCAAATTTACAGCAAGAAATTAATCAGAATTTAACGTGAATTTCCGTGCAACCATCTCATAAACAAATTTACCTATCTATTACTTGTTCCGTTTTATTCCAATCTGTGTGCAGTTGCCCTTCTCCGGCAGAGATTTTTTAAACAGTTCATTCAAGGGAAATCTTATTACCAAAAACTTCCGCCTTGATCATACTCTACCTGCTTGTTACTTCCATAACAGTGCTGCAAACATAAAATTCCAAAGTTTCTTTTCAACTTAGAATCAGCCAATTACTTTCGCTCAATAGGTGTGCTTTCTTTCCACTGTTTCAACTGCACCATTCTTACCATTTAAACTAGTTCATAAGACAATTTCCGGACGAAACCTGGATTTGTTTTGTTAATTCGACTGTGTTTCCCATGCGCAGAATGAAAAAGTTGAACCACCTGTACCCATAACCATTTCCGCTACCAAAACTGCCAGCTGACCTAGTTATATTGCTCTAACCAGGTTGCTCGCTATCAGAACTATTGTTTAGTTCCCGTCGTAACTTTTAGGGAGCTGAAAAGTTTTCCGTACGTTAGAAAAAAAACAGTTTGAGGGAAAGGTTTGTTTTTTCAATGTTGAATCCGTGCGGTTAAATGGAGAAGAAAGTTAGCATGGCACATTGAGATGGACCGGACATCCTTGCATCGTCGGGTTCTCGGTAGAGAAGCACATCATCACACATCTGCACACAATCGAGGCAACGGGCGGTGTTGTAAACCTAACTTCTGTAAGTTTGCACACAACGGGAAGCTACGTTTACTGTCTGTCATTAATCCCCTTGATGTAAAGCTTGATAACGTGGGAGATTGACCCTGGTGGATCGTTATGACAGTTGAACAAAAAAAAATTAACAACAAAAACTTTTGGGTTTACGAGAGTGTTCATTGAATAAATCATGTCCAACATATCAGATTTAAGCTTAGAAACAAAGATTTTTTGCTGGTACTAACATAGAGAAGGAAAAAGATATGAAAGGGACGTGTCTGTCGTGCCAAAACTAGCAACAAAAGTGCATCTCCGTGCCATCTTCTTCTCGGTAGTAGCCAACGACTGCTTCGAGTTCCATTATTTCCTGCAGCATCTATTAATCTTTTAAGACTAGAATTTACCGCGCTCTCTTGCGGTGGAGTCTGCCCTCAAATACGGTCCACCAGGGCGAGATTGTGTATTTTCTTCACAGTCGCAGTACGTACTGTGCATATCACAGAAAGTGGCCATAGAGGATCCCATATGCTTACATCTATATCCCTGATGCAGTGTAGCTTTCGTTTATATTTCATGAGGTGTAAAATAACTTCTGCTTCACTGCGGATGTTGAGCATTCGTCGTACTTGTAGATGTGACACAGCGAGCAGGCTAACGACTGACATGTTCCGCTTCTTGGATGTTCAATGTGATTTCTTCGGAACATGTGACATAGGGGTATTGTTTTCAGAGTGTTCGCTGTGTTTAGTTTTCGTATTATGGTAAATGACTAGTGCGAATATTGTTTAACTTAACTTCAATGCAATAATTGAATAGTAATACAACAATTGTGATACATCTTCTAATAAATGGAAAAATAACTACGTCGACCTTTTTAAATGTCGTTAATAGTTAGCATGATAAAAATTGTCTTGTGTGCCTGCTGCTCCGTTATCGATCTGGACTAGCTGAAGTTGCACATGAAATCACTGATAATTATGCTTGGGAATAGCAAAACATCTTTCAATGTGCAATTCCTGGTAGTCCTAAAGTGTTTTATTGATCAATACCGGGGTCGGCCAGACCCGAACGTAGATCGCGAAAGGAGAGGGAAGGAATGTTAGTCCGATACTTGCTTTTGCTAGAGGCCGTATATACTACCGCGCACTCCACAAGAATCACGGCAGCAGGAGATATTTGTTAGCAAGTATAGAAGTTGGATTTTACATCTTCTTTACCGACGCCAGAGAGGTGACTCAACTATCTGGATTAGATATCGATCCATCAACTCATGGACCGGGGACCAATGGCTTCACTTCTCTTCCGAAGGAAGACGTGACCACAGATTTTTTCAACTCACAAAAATCTCAACAACTTCGGTTGGGATTGAACCAAGACTAACTGGAATGAGTGGCGGTCACGCTTACCACTCAACCACCGGCGCCGTCTCAAATGACATTGTATGTCCAAACAGCTCTATAAAACTTTTATTCCTGTTCAGGAAGTTAAGTAATTTACAAAACTTCAAACTTTCATGGGAGGAGTTTGAACCCCGCACGGGCCTGCAGATTAATATTAGACGCCATCGAGTAGAGCCTGCGCAGATGTTGTCCGTAAACTTCCTAAGTGATAAGATGTTTTCCGCGTGTCTTTCGTGCTAGAGGCGAGTATTCTAGTAATGTTTTCGTCCCTCCTGTACGCAATGCCTCTCAGTCGTAGCAATATGATTGCGTAGGGGATGGTGTTCATCAAATCGCCTGTGATCATTTTAACAGGCCAACTACTACCGGGATTGAGGGCAGAGCCGTAGCGTGGGCTTCTAGTACCCTTGGCGGAGTCTTAATTTGGCGCCACCTTGGTGTTTACATTGGTTTTCATTTTCTGTTCGACTTTCGAATAATAACACTAGTTTACAAAATAAAAATAAAAATCTGAACATCAATATTCGAACATCATTTCTAATGTAAAATTGCGTGCTGAATCCGAAAATGAGGTCCAAAAAATTTACAGTAGAACAGTTTTCGAGTTACAGTGAAAAAATTAATTTTACCTTTAAAATTAAAAGTACGTTCAGTAAAATCCAAATATCTTCGGTTGTAGTGCATCGATATGAAATATTATTATGTTGAATTAAAGGTAATTGAATGCACTTTCGATCGTTAGAACATTTTGTTTTAAAGCGATTACTGGTTCTGATGTCATTTACGAATCTATTGAACTTTCTCTTAATTTTTCGTCATTTTTAGGGAAAAATGAGTGTGTGATCAATATTTTCGGCAAGATAAAGCAATCCTAAAAATATATATTTTTATGGGAAATTAAATTAAAGCCTGTCAATAACCAATGAAAATAAGCACTTGTTAGTTTGAATCCGATGAAAATTGCGAAAGTTATTTTTTTGTAAAATGGCAATTTTTTTTTCTCTGGGTCAACTTATTGAACCGTCTAGATTCCAATTTTTTCTAGGGCTTGTTTAATAATATATAAGGGACTTTGTCAGAATTCTGTTAAACAAGTAAATGGAAGAATTTTGAAAGAATTTAATGTGGGGTAATATTCGAACTCGTTTATCCAAATGATTAAAGACTTCTGATAACAAACAATTTCAGGCTCAATGAAATTATAAGTCATCGAATGATTGGTATGCAATACTGCGTGTAATATTTACAAGTGTATTACATAAAATAACACTTTTCGATACAAAATTCGTTGGAAACTAAGCCCGCACACGTAATTAAATTAGTATTTTGAAACGCTAGCTGCTCAATTGAGTTTTGTACAATATTAATACAAACTATACGAATCCGTAGAAATATGTGATACTACATACGTCAAGTATTATAACATTAATAATTTGTAAAACTTTTAATTTGGGTTCCTTCATAGAACATCTAGCAGTTTGTGTTTTGAAACTATGTAGGACATCGCACAAGACTTATTTTAGGATTAAAATCTCAAAATCTGAAATTAACAATGATTTGAAGAACGTAGAATATCTGTAATTGCACTTAGATGTTTTACGCAATATATTGTAGTATGTTGATGTTTTGTGACCCAGTACAGTAAAATCGGTACATCATAGAAGCCAATATGAATCCAATATAATTTCAAATTATAAACTTCTAGAGGTTTTAATAACGTAAAATAAATTGTTAGTAGAATAAAACGTGACTAAATAGGTGGATAAGTCATCATTCGTGAGGCTAGTGCCCGAATTTAGCATTTTGCACAGTCATAAGCTTCCGATGCGTGTATCAAGTTTAGTACATATACGATTCTGTACATGTAAATATTATGCGTATTTTTAAATGCCGAATTTTTGATGACATTACTCCAATGCGGCTGAGATTATTGTTATCAGAAGTTCTTAATCATTTGGATAAACGAGTTCGAATATTACCCCACAAAAAATTCTTGCAAAATTCTTCCATTTACTTGTATAACAGAATTCTGACAGAGAGTCCCTCATATATTATTAAACAAGCCCTAGAAAAAATTGGAATCGAGACGGTTCAATAAGTTGACCCAGAGAAACAAAAAAATTGCCATTTTACAAAAAATTGAACAACTTTCGCAATTTTCATCGAATTTAAACTAACAAGTGCTTATTTTCATTGGCTATTAGCAGGCTTTTATTTCCCATAAAAATATATTTTTTTGGGATTGCTTTATTTTGCTGAAAATATTGACCACACCCTCATTTTTGTTCAAAAAACAACGAAAAATTAAGAAAAAGTTCAATAGATTCGTAAATAACGTCATAACCAGTAGTCGCACTAAAACAAAATGTCCTAACGATCGGAAGTGCATTCAGTTACCTTTAATTCAACATAATAATACTTCATATCGATGCACTACAACCGAAGATATTTGGATTTTACTGAACATACTTTTAAATTTAAAGGTAAAATTCATTTTTTCGTTGTAACTCGAAAACTGTTCTACTGTAAATTTTTTGGACTTCATTTTCGGATTCAGCACACGATTTTACATTGAAAACTAGCTTGTTTAGTTCAGAAATGCTGTAAACTAGTGGAATTAAGTGTGTGCTTAAAAAGGTACTTACATTTATCTCGACTTACTTTATTTTGCATCGTTACTTTGTTTATAAAGCAACTGAAGATTTAAGCGTCCCTTGCAGACGTCCAGGTATATTATTTTTTCGCACAATGTGCGCAGAAGTCGAAATTTGCCAATGCAAATGTGAGCAGAATTAACACTCGGATCGATCAATTTTAAACAACTTTTATATTAAAACACGAAAATGGAGAACCTAACGATTGTGCTCCAACAGAGAACCTAAAGTTTTGTGAAATTTAAGGATAGGTTTCCTGCAGATTTGTCTGCAATAACATTTGAAGTCAGGTGTTCGAATGCGGGAGAATTTGTGAAGTCATCTTACACTGGGTGTTTGGAGGCATCGGATGAAGCATTTTTCCGGGAGACGTGCAGATTAGAGCTTCCATTTCCCGACGGTTTTCAGCTTCCCGGGATTCGGGAAATAAATAATAAATTTCCCGGGAAATCCCGGGATCCCGGGAATTCAGAAGAAAAATGAAAAGGTTAATGATTTTCTTAAAAAAAAGAATAAATTGAAAAGTTTTCAAACCCGTTTGATTACATGTATATCTGTCCTAGAAGCAGTTGTCAGAAAACGGCGATTTGGTGTCCTACAAATTATTCAATCATTTGATATCTCGTCAATAAGTTTACGCAACATCAACTTCTTTTGATAATTTTTCTTGGCTATATGTGTAACCTAAATTTTGGTAATTACGATTACAATTGGACGATATACTGAACGCAGCAGCTGGAGTTACTGACCAAAATTGGAATTCGTTGTTCTGATACGATGGAATGTGATCAATTTAATGCAAAGCACCTTCTTTGGTAATGAAAATTTGAATGAAAAGATTGAGCTGCTTCAGTGTATTGTGCAGTTATTTCTGATCAAATGAGAAAATGTGATATATGGAATCCATTTCCGTCGCAGTAGGACCAGCAGCACTACGAATTAAGTGTGAATCAAAATCTACCATCGATTTCCTGTTACGGGCGAGTATCTGGATTGCTTGATCTTATCCCTTCAAAAATCCTGCCAGCATCCTTGAAATCGACATTCAAAGAGTTTGGATGCGCATGATATTGGACAGCTACAGCATTTATGCATTTCTTTTCATGCATCCAAAAATTTACAGATATTACAGTTACGGTATAACAAATTAGACGAAATATGCATTCGATGAACCGATAACATATTTCTGCAGACGTTCTAGAAACATTTCTTATTTTAAATAGCGTTTGCGTTAAGCATGATATCACTACAAACCATCCCAAGTTTTGAAACAAAACCTCATTGATTTTTTAAGAAATTACCGCTGTTTCAATTACTAATTTGATTGCAAGCCCTTTCATTTAAAATATAATTATTAAAATAAACTATTAAAAGCACTGTAAAAGAAATCTGATTAATTAATTAATGCAGAGATATCGCATCACTAACGCTACTGTAAGGAAATGCTTTGGTACAACGGCCGGCAAATTAATCCATTTTTGCATGAAAATATCAACATTTTTAGCAGTGTTTTGAGTAAGGCTTGGACTATATACATAAAAAAAATCACGAAAACATATCAGCTAGCCTAAGGATATTTAGTCCATTGATTTGCAAATCAGTTGGAAAAGCACAATCTGCATTCATTGCTTACTCCAAATATTTGCCGGTAAACATATTTCCTACAGAATTTCTTTCGCAGAACCGAAGCTTTTAGGAATAAATTAAAAATTGTTTTTCCCGGGATTCCCGAATCCCGGGAATGAGAAAACCCAATTTCCCGGGAATCGGGAATCCCGGGAAATCCAAAAATCCCGGGATTTCCGGGAAATAAATTCCCGGGATGGAAGCTCTAGTGCAGATTAGCTCACTAAGCAGACGATTCATTAGAAAATTTCAGCACCCTCTATCATATAACAATCCAAAGAATTTATTTCAATATTTGTTTCTTCACCAACTGTTAAATTTATTTCCGGTAACCGGATTTCCAAATGATTCAACCGAAGCTCGTTTGTGTTAGACTGTCGTTCATTTCATGTAAATTTTAGTTGCACATCTTGAACTGATTAGTAGTGAAATCAGTTGACACTAGGTGGCAAGATTTAGAAAGAACTGAAGCAGCAATATTGAATCCTGCAAATATCTCGAAAGTTCTCCCAGATAAGCTAAGAATTGTGATACTCTGTCCAAATCAAGCAAATTGCATTACTGACGACAAGTGTTTTATGAAGGACTACCGCGTCTACATATCCGTCCACATAGTTGAGATCTATGGTGTGGACACCAATTCGAAATGGTCATGCGTACGGTGTGACATATTATACTGTCCATAAAAACTATAGGCGGATAAAACTCCTCGTAAAGGCTACAATTTGTATTTTGAGGAGACGCCAAATATAATTGCTCGAGAAAACCTTGATACAAAGTCGAAGAAACCAACACCTGGTTTTAAAAATTTGAGTTCAAACAAGGAATATTTTTCGCTTCCAGGAACACCAAAACCCCAAAGGGCGCAAAATTTCAATCAGTGATTCAACTTAGTGTAGGGCTGATTGGGCACCGAAAACTTTGTTATATTGAGGAGCTCCTATTGAAGAAACTACGATTCTCACGGTACAGCATGGGGTTGCTTTATCAATAATAATGGATCTAGCTTTACTCCAGGATCTTTTCTACAGCTCTATGGAGATGGCCTGCTCTACTGTATATGACTATAGTTTTTGTTACATTAGTGTAGCTATGTAACAGTGAAAACGATCGAATAAGCTAGCAATAGTTTGCGCTGTTTTTTGATTTAAAATCATTTAAAATTTGCAGTTGAATTTTTTGTGTCGTGTAACTCAATTAGGTTCGTTATTTATTGTTCTATCCACTTTAGATTTGACGCCATTTATTGAGCTTGAGCTTGTGCGACCACCTTTGACTGCTACTTCGTTATTGATCGGGACTAGCTGAAGTTGCACAGGGAATCAGAGATTAGCGAAGTGTTTCTGATCAATACCGGCGCCGGCCAGGCCCGAAACGTAGATCGCGGAAGGAAAGGGAAGGAATTGTTAGTCCGATACTTGCTTTTGCTAGAGGCCGTATATACTACTGCACACTCCACAAGTATCACGGTAGGAGGATATTTTTGTTAGTAGAGTATAGAAGTTGGATATACTTCTTCTTTACCGACGCCAGAGAGGTGATTCCACTACCTGGACTAGATATCGATCCACCAATTTCATGGACCGGGGACCAACGGCTTTACTTTCCTTTCTTTTTTTCAAATTCGTTTATTTGGCACGGCTCAAGGCGTTAGCTTCACGGAGCCGTAGGTCTTTTATATATTTACATGATGTAAACAATAAAAATAACAAACAATTAATGCTAAGATCGATCCCGTACCCGCGACTTGCCATTGCGCGCGGAGATCCGTTTTCGTGTCGGGGAAATCCTTGCATTCACGTCAACTATATCAAGGGGGTTCATTTGTATCTTTGTCGTCTTCGCATATGTCCGGGTCATCATCGGGGTTACTGCCTTGATGTTCGCGATCAGGTGTTGTTCCTGACTTCTTTCCCTTTCGGGTCACGACCGTGAACCCTCCTTCATTGCTAGTAGCTCCTTCGTTGCTAGAATCAGCTGTTGAGTTTGTGGTACTTGACGCGGCTTTCGCAGTTGTCATTATTGCTTGAATAGCAGTCACAAATTTGACAATCGTTTGTGGTTCAGGGAATGATATTGGAGACTGAGTGTTGGTAGTTCTTTCTGTAGATGAGCTTTTCTTAGCGGTTTCTGGGCAGGGTTGTCCGTCCGTTTGTTCACAGAACTGGCACGTGTTAGTTTGTCCTTGATATGTACATAGAGTTCGCTGTATAATGGTATCACCCCCTTCTGTTGTGTACTGCAGGGTAAGGTAGGAGGGAATGGGTTGGTCTACCCGCATTCTCACCACAAAACACCATTTGAAATACCTGGAAAGTAGTTCCTCCACGTATCCTCCGTAATGGATTCCACTTCTCCGAAATACGACATGAATCTTTTAATAGCCACTTTGCAAGTACGTGGTGCCAAATCATGTAATTTAACTTCCACGTTTCCGTTATCCATATACACAGGGATCTTGATTTTTGCGGTGTCACAATCCAGAACGTGTTTCAAGTTGTTTTGCGAAATGAATCTTTTTGCCTGGGCGAATTTGTTGAACGTTATCAGCACCGCGTGTCTGACGTGCTCCAACTGAATGAAACTGACGTCTGAAAACCGAAGCTGCATTTTCTCCTTCAGCAAATGTTCCACATCACCAATACTCGGTCTTATGCGGAAAGACCGGAAGTCAATGGCCACCGTGTTGGCCCGAAGAATCACATTTTGTTGTCGAGACTCAGTCAACTTGATAGAATAATAGAAACGGTTCCCTTTGTTCTTCAGACAAAGCACACAAGAAAAAAGCAACTGCTTGCGCTGGCTTGGGTAGCAGCAGAGAGCACACTGGTATTGTGACTGATGCCTTTGGTGGTTGAGAATAGACTCATTTACTTCCCTTTCGAAGGAAGACGTGACCACAGATTTTTTCACCGCAGAAAAATCTCAACGACCTCGGCTGGAATTGAACCCAGGCCAACTGGAATGAGTGGCGGTCACGCTTACCACTCAACTACCGGCGCCGTCCTTTAGATTTGACGCCATTTATTGTGAATAAAGTTGAATAGGCCTGACAGGCCGTAGCGAACTCTTCTGATGCCATTGGTGGAGTCTAAGTTTTGCGCCCCTTAATTATTACATTGACTTTCTTTTTTAGTTCGTCTTTCGAGCAGTAACTTAGGAAGTGCCTGGAAATGACACACTTATGTTATGACTTAGCCTAACTTATTTGAAAAGTAGGTCAACATTTCTGCGCTCCTCTACGGGGGCCAATCCGCGCTACGTGCCGGGTTGGAGGAAATGTTTCATCACCATCATCTCCTGCTTATATCGAGCATCCGCTGTTTGTGAATCACCTTTCGGCCTACAGAATACTTTGACAAACGAGTTCGTTCCTGCACGACTCCTACTGTTCTTGCTCCCCAACCACTGGTAATGTGACGTCATTATTCTGATGAAGACATGGCTGCGTGATAACGTATTCAATTCAGTACTTTCGCTAGTCTACTTCATATAGCGATGTGATCGCAGTTCAGCATCTAGCCATCTGCGCCGTGATGGTGGCGTTCTCATAGCGTGTAAGAACTACCTCGCTGAGCAAGTTGAAAATTTGGAGCAAATCGCAGTAAGTTTTACCCTTCCCCACCAGTCTATCTTTATTTGCTGCAGTAACCTCAAGCCACATAGCGACACAGATTTGTACAAAGCTCAAAATATTTCGGACAAAGATAGTGATTCCGACAGTGGTCTCATCATCGGTGATTACAATTTTCCTCGTTTTTAGTGGTCGCTTTGCAGTGATTTGAAACGTTATTTGCCTATTAACGCCTTGTCAAATCAAGCTATCACGGACTCTATGGTTGCAGCCGATCTGTACCAGATACGTTCACTTACGAATGTGAATGGAAGGATACCCGATCCTGCGTTCGCAAAACAACATTGCTGAAGCATGCAAAACAAGATTGCTGAAACCTGCAAACGTTTGCATTTAGCATCAGCCGCAGATGACAGAAAGAAGACATATGTCAACTCAGACTCCTATCGGGTGACATTCGCCGAGTGTACCCTACCTAACTACCTCCTCTTTGACAAGGTTTCGTCTTTTTGTACCATCTTGTTCGTCTTTTTGTACCGCGGGTCATGAGCTACACAAATTTCAAATGGTTACATGGGGTGAAGATATTCTTGCTCCCAGCGATATTACACTCACATGTAATTTTCCTTAGAGAACATGCTATGTAAAGATTCCCTCTCGATGGGAGTGGTTTTTTGCCTATATGAAGAGACAACAACAAACGCAAGTGGCCTGTCACACTGATGGCTCTCGAGTGGAGGGACGTGTTGGTACTGGTGTCTACTCTCGTGGAATGAGATTGGAATAGTCTCACTCGCTAGGTAGATATTGCGCTGTATTCCACGCAGAAATCTTCGCGATTATGTGTGGTGTACAATGCCAAGCATTAACGCAATTGTGTTTTCGAGTTTTCGGTTGTCCTTACCTAGAGGACACCGCATTTGAACGACTGAAACTCAGGCACAAACTAAAGTTCTTTATCCACTGTGGTAAAGAGTTTTAGGCTTTTTCGTACGCGATTTAAACCACTTGTGAGTTTAGATTACCTGCTCTGTGTTTTTGTGCTGTTATATTTCCCATCCCTCTAATTCTACTTCCTCCCTCCTTCTTCTCCTTTCCTTTCGATCAGGGAAAAAATTAGAAGACTCGGCAAATTACCGACCACGTACGGGGAACGTGACTTTGAGTCAATACATTCTGATTCCTGATTCAACCATCTCTGAGCAATCCCACTCTAAAAACTTGTACACGCTGCTGTAAAGTGACGTTTCAGCGTACCAGAAGTTTGTCGGTTCTAGCCCTGATGCAGCAGTTCATCTTTTTTTATCTGGTGAGGCTTAGTTCCCAATCCATACATAGAACAGTTATTTGTAACAGCCGGAAATTGGTACAAAACAAAATGCATTATTGATGCCCGATGGCAGTGAGGCAGAGGATATAAGCACACTCATCACGCATCTGAAACTTACAGTGTAATACGCCTATTTTCGCCCTGTTTTTATTATCACCCAACCAATTTGAAGCTGTTGGTTGGAGCATCATCTGCCATCGTTGTTCAACGCTTTGGCTCAAATAGTAAACCGATAATTGAGGCATTCGAGCATTTCATCATTTTCAGGCCAGTTGTTTTTATAATATTGGTGCTTAGGAATAAATAGTTCCATAGCATTCCATCTATTACTTAATTACTATTACTTAGTGTATAGCATTCCATCTATTATTTAATGAAATAGATAGGCATTCTCCCTAATATGCCAAAATAGCAACTTTACCCTATAAACCATTTTTCACTCTAAGGAATATGTGCCGTTATAGCAAGGCGAGCAACGGGGTGTCTTAGCAACTGAATGTTTGTTGGTTCTAGCCTAGAAATTTTGACGAGTGAGTTTTTCCTGGAAATTTCAAGTGGCTTCGGAATGGTTTAAAATGAAATGCAGCAAACTCAGCAAGATTGTTAGTTGCAGCAAATGGATTCCACCCGTTATACTAACAAAGTCTATTTTATATGTAAGTGGGATCGGACGATTTTTTTTTTGAGCTCGTTCAAATAGCACGCGAAACGCTCCATAATCAACAAGGATTGCATAAGGGAATGAGATTGTGAGCGCAAGAACAGAAAATGCGAGCGTTCTTTTTTCGGTGTAATAAGATAATATACAGGGTGTTTGGTTTATGGTTGAGAACCTCTCGGGGGGTGATAGACTGTCATAATTGGAGAAAAAAAAATTTCTACGCATACCATCAAATCTCAACCGTTACAGAGTTATTGAACTTTTTGTGTAAAAAACTTATTTGTCTTAAAATACCTCTAACTTTAAAAGTATACTTTGTATTTTAAATCTTTTAGTTCCATCCGAAAGGTGAGAAAATTTCCTATTGAATGGTGTTCTCATATCTTTTAGTTAATTAGTTTTAATTACCTTTTAGCTGTAAAGTAGTTACAAGTTGGTGTTTTAGAGGAGGTTTTTTCTAATTTTCTCGAAATAATGAAGTATGATTATAGCAGTATCCATTATCCAAAAGTTGGGTTTTAGGACGATTCATAATTTGTTCTTAGACGCCATATTCCTATCTCTTTTCATTTCTTTGTAATTTCATTACTATACTTTTCCTGTAATCGACTTGCAACTGCTTAAAAGACTCTAATCTAAAAATATGCTTTATATAGTTATTTACAAGATTTCATTGGAAAGCTGAGAAAATGTTCTATCAGTGTATGTACAAATATCTTTTAGCTAAGTGTACTAAATGAATTTTTACTAACAAAATAACTCAAAATTTGTGTTTTTTGTAGAGTTTTTTTAATTATACTAATTATTAATCAACAAAATGTATCGTTACTATTGTTCATTTGATCCCCCTTAATGTTCTCTATAACTTTTTATTTGACACTTTCTCTATATCTCTTTTCATTTTGCTGCTATTTAATAGTTAACACAGCATGACTTCGCCACAAATGTAGTGGGTTCGAAATCGTTATTTTTGCATATGAAACGATGTGATAAAAACGATTTTGCGTCGAAACCAAGAGATAATTGAATAGAGCCAAAGAAAGAACTGTAGAACTTGCTGAGATGCATTATTTCCATAAAAATAATGTTGATGTTTATTATTTACTATTTTAAGAAAATTAACGATAATGCTAATAATAGCACTAACTTTAAACTAATTTACTCCCAAAAGAATACTAAATTCATTTAACTGAAAGGTATTAATACATTTTCCCTGTAAAATTTACCTGGCTTTCGAATAAAAAGGAAAAAAAGTACAATAAGAGTCATACTTTTTCAATTAGAGCTGGTATTAGTGAAAATGAGATAAAAATATCCAAGTTGAATAACCAAAACTCATGAAAATAAGAAAAGGTAAGTGTAGTATGTCAAAGAACGAATTAAGCAGCTCTTCAAGACTAACAATCTGGATTATTAAAATGATGAGGTTAACTATTATGATTTTCAAGAAATGAACGAAAAATCGATTGAAATTGTTTAATTTTCAATAAATTACTTTGAAAAGGCTACTTAAACTCATTAGCTGAAACTTGTGAGGGCATCACTCAATGCGAAATTTTCTCACCATCCCAGTGGACCTAAATTATTTGAAATACAAAGTATACTTTTTGAGTTAGAGGTATTTTAAGACAAATAAGTTTTTAACACAAAAAGTTCAGTAACTTTGTAATGGTTGAGGTTTGATGGTATGTGTAGAACGATTTTTTTCTCTCCAAATATGACAGTCAATCACCCCTCGAGAGGTTCTTAACCATGAACCAATCACTCTGTATGTATAATGTATACAGAGTTGTCAAGAATCATCCTACTTTAAATATTTACAAATTCGGGACACAGCATAGTTGGCAAATCAATTGCCTTGTACGCAGATCAGGAATCTGAGTTTGATTCCCAACCCCAACCCCGGGTTTGAGATTTTTTCTTAAAAGATTTTTTTAACCCGGATAGGCGAATGACCTTAAGGTTAAAATGTCTATAATAGAAAAAATTTACAAATTCATAACACATGAACCATTAGAGATAGCCATATAGGTTATTCAGCACAATTTCCTCGATTTTTTTGTTTTATAAGTTTGTAGAAGATTGCGTAAGTTTATTTCACACATCTAAAAAGTTGATTATTTGAAACCCTTAGTTACAAAAATGTGACGCGAGACAGGACCCAACTCGCGTCGCGTTTTCGTCAATGTGAACCGAGTCCTTACGTTTGTACAGCCCCAAAAATAAATTTTTGAACAGCCTATACCCAAGGGCCACTTTAATAGAAATAATATGGAAGATTTTTTTGGCTTTGACGTAAGTGCCAATTTTAAATTTCTGTTTAACTAAAAAAAATTTATCTGTTTGATACCACCAATAAATCTAAAAAAGAAAAAAACGGAAAAATTACCAAAAAAAAGTACTAAGAAATTTTGCTGAAGACACCATATATCTAAAACTAACGGTTTAAGCACAAATAACTTTGTCTACCCATATACGTTTTTGGGACCATAGTGCACTGTGCGCTGGAAGGTTAAAACTTGCAAATCTCGACAAACATATGATTACGGCTTAAAAGCCAACTGTCAAAATTTACTTTGAATGAAAATTTCGGACAAACGGTTATTTGCCAGTCAGTCACAGATGTTGATAGTAAACAAAAGAGAAAAGTTTTCTCTAACATTTAGTACTGTAAACCGTGTTTGGGCAGTAACGGTATGTCCGGAATTGCCCTTTGAAGAGGATTGTGACAGTTGGCTTTTAAGCCGTAATCATATGTTTGTCGAGAAATATTGAAAAACGTCAAAATGATTATGATCGTATGGACATGACTGAATAATTAAATTCCAAATCACAATAATCGCCTGAAGTAATCTCAAAATAGTGCTACAAAGTTTCTAAGCTGATGCACAATTGTGCGATAGCAAATATCTCAGTTCAATATGCCCAGAATCCCAATACATTACTGCTTAACACTACAACGTAACCTCGTACTGCTTTTTCGCAACGAGCAAATAGGAGTTGACTACCCGGAGAGGATCTCTAATTGTAAATGAAAACGTTACCAGCCAGCCACATGGCCGTTCGTGTATTAGCTTGAATCACCGCCGCAATTGGCCAATCCTGTTACACTCATCATCATCCAAACACGACAAACACAAACCCTGTTTCGCAATTCGATCAAATATGATGTTGGTACAGAGCGGCACCAGAACGACGGTGCAGTTCTGCTCGGATGATTTACATTGGCATAGCTCACCTGTACAGTGGAATACCGGCGTTGTCTCGAAACCACAGCACCATATTGATTTTATCGCGATTCGACGCTAGAAGTGGACAGTACAGGATTGCCTGGTGGTCCTCGATAGCTTCGACATCGGACGTTTTAACTGGAAATGAAAATCAAAGCAAAGAGAACACATATAGTCCATCATCATCATCATCGTCATCGTCATTGGCTGGGGTAAAAGATAGTGGTTGGCCAGGATATTGGGTGCTTGAAATCTCAATCAATTGAACGCTAATGAAAGCAATCGGTGCTAATCGAAGTGGAAAGTGTGATTTTATATGGTCGTTCTGGCGATATTGTAATATAGTTAAGAAAAAAAAATTCTTCCTGAATTTTAACTGATTGAGAACAGTGAAAAATATATTTTTATATTTTTCAATCGTTACCGTATAGCTTAGTTTCAGTCTTTGAAAGATCATCCCGGATATCGCACACTTCAAATAAAAATCGTTGAATAAATCAAATCAGTGCCCTATAGAGTTGATAGTTTCAATTAAAAAATGCAAATTAGTCGCACTTATCCTAACTGCGGCAAAGCGTCTACCATAATTATTTTCTCATTTTTCTCACACTTATCGAGGTTGAGCTAGATGAAAAATTAACTTCATTAAAGCAACCGCGCGTATCATTTACCCCATATATGGGACTATAAATAACACAGGGATCATCATGGTTGTACGTACATCCAGCTGAGGATAGCCCAAAATTAGTTCACATCACTCGGTTGTCACCAGCTACGGAACCCGCTGATGGTAAATCGTTAAATGTGATTTTCCTCCCTTCTTCTGTACGAAGGCCTTTCCTCCGCCTGATGGAAATTAAACGTATGCATCCTTTGCTGGGATGGATGGTTCGAGGCCTCCATTAGGGAAATTTCAATCGAGCCTCGCATATCTTGAATATTTACGTGCGCAGAAGCGTAGCCGCGGAGGAGAGACATTTTTAATAACCGGCATTGGAATTTTTGATAATCTTTGCTCTCTGATCGGTGCATGTAAGTCTTTTGTCATCGGTCCGTACACTCTATAGCGACAAATAGTGTTAATCCGCGTTCAAGGTTATTTGCACACTCTACGCCTAGTTGAGATTTCAGTATGTTTTCCCTTCTTTTGTGTTTCTGTTTCTGAGTACCGTTAGCCGGTCAGTGACAAGTAAAGCAGTGTTCTTCTAGTAAGCCGTCTGGATACCGTTACCTACACAAGCCAAGTATTAGTTTTCGTTTCCCCTTCTTGGTTATCTAAATAACGTGCACTGGGCAATAGGCCCGTGCAAAAATGACTTCCCCTGACGGCGGTTCATCTCAAGGTGAGATGGACGTCGAAATAAAATCGGCTCCCCGGCTCAAGGTTTATCCGAGCTCGGCCACCGGGCCATTTGTGATCTTCTTTCGGACCAAAGAAAAAAAGTGTTTGAATCTGTTGCAGATTTCTCGAGTTCTGACGGATCGGTATTCGGCCGTGACAGAAATATCGAAAATTCGCCCTGATAAGCTTCGGGTGGTGGTTAACAGTTCAACTCAGGCAAACGATATTGCTGGCTACGAGCCCTTTACGAAGGAGTACAGGGTGTATATTCCAGCTAGCAGGGTTGAAGTCAGTGGGGTCGTTTCCGATTCGAGTCTGAATTGCGAGGACCTGCTAAAATATGGGACTGGCTGTTTCAAAGACCCCATGCTTAAGCCAGTGAAGATACTGGAATGCAAACGTTTGCATTCAGCATCAGTCGCAGCTGACGGCAAGAAAATATACGTCAACTCAGACTCTTATCGGGTGACCTTCGCCGGGTCTGCCCTACCTAACTACCTCCTCTTTGACAAGGTTTCGTCTTTTTGTACCGTTTTGTTCGTCTTTTTGTACTGCGGGTTATAAACTGCACAAATTACCTCCTCTTTGACAAGGTTCGTCTACCTGTTCGCCTCTTTGTGCCGCGGGTCATGAACTGTACTAATTGCAAACAATTGGGACACACAGCCTCCCATTGTAGCAATAAAGCCCGCTGTGGGAAATGCGGTGGAAATCATGCGGATGATTCCTGTGGTAGAGATGTCGAAAAGTGTCTCTACTGTGGGGGAAACCCACATGATCTCCCTTCATGTCCCGCGTACAAACAGCGCGAGGAAAATCTTAAGCGTTCCCTTCAGGGACGCTCTAAGCGATCTTTTGCAGAAATGCTTAAGATAGCTACGCCACCTGTCGGCGACTGTGATGAACCCCAGGAGGGAACATCTTCTGCTGTGCCTAGAAGTAGTAGAAAAAGGAAGAACATTTCCTCTTCCAAGCTTCGTCGTAAAGGCCAGAAGGTGTCTCTTCATGGTCCCCCTAAAATAACTACTCAAGGAAGTACTGGTGCAAAACCGAAGCAAGTCGCTCCCGGTCTCAGTAAGCTGAGCTGAGAAAAGGAGTTCCCAGCACTTCCAGGAACATCAAAAACCCCATGTGTTCCCATATCTCAGCCAGAGAAAGACAACAGCGCTGGCTTTAAAAATTTCTCTGACATTGTGGACCGTATTCTTACAGCGTTAAACATTTCTGACCCCCTTAAAAGTATCTTGATAAGCTTTCTCCCCGCAGTAAAAACATTTTTGATGCAGTTCACTGCGAAATGGCCGCTTCTTTCAGCGATTGTATCCTTAGATGGCTAATTCATCGAACGAGGTCAAGGATTTAATCACTGTTCTACAGTGGAATTGCAGAAGCATTATCCCGAAAATCGATTCGTTTAAAATCTTACTAAATAATTTGAAATGCGATGCATTTGCCCTATGCGAGACATGGCTCACTTCAGAAATAACCCTACACTTTCACGATTTTAATATTATTCGCTTGGATCGAGAAGACTCTTACGGAGGAGTACTTTTGGGGATCAAAAAGTGCTATTCTTTCAATCGGATCGACCTCCCCTCGATACCAGGCATTGAAGTTCTCGCTTGCCAAACCAGAATTAAAGGCAAAGACCTTTGCATTGCTTCCACCTACATCCCCCCTAGAGCCTCAGTTAGCCACCGACGGCTTTGCGATATTGCGGAACTCCTCTCCGCACCGAGGCTAGTTTTAGGTGACTTCAACTCCCACGGCACGGCATGGGGTTGCCTTCATGACGATAATCGATCTACCCTACTCCATGAGCTGTGCGACAACTTCAATATGACCATTTTGAATACGGGTGAAATGACACGGATTCCTGCCCCTTCAGCTCGTCCGAGCGCCTTAGACCTGTCCCTCTGCTCGACATCGCTGCGGTTAGATTGCATGTGGAAGGTAGTCTTTGATCCCCACGGCAGCGACCATCTGCCAATCGTAATTAATATTGCTAACGGTTCAGGGCCACCGAATACAATCAATGTTTCGTATGACCTCACACGAAATATTGATTGGAAGAGCTACGCGTCCGCGATATCCGAAAAAGTAGAATCGACACAAGAGCTTCCTCCGGAGGAAGAGTACGGGTTCCTGGCTGGCTTGATTCTCGATACCGCGATTCAAGCTCAGACTAAACGCGTACCAGACGCGAACTCACGCGGGCGTCCTCCCAATCCATGGTGGGACAAAGAGTGCTCAGACGTGTACGCGGAGAAGGCCGCTGCGTATAAGACCTTCCGGGACGACGGGCTGCCAGCTAGCTACCGACAGTACGCGATGGCGGAAACGCGCATGAAGAGTTTGATAAATGCCAAAAAACGTAGCTACTGGCGCCGGTTCGTCGATGGACTAACGAGAGAAACATCGATGAGCACTCTTTGGAGTACGTCCCGGCGCGTACGAAAACGAAACAGTACTAACGAGAGCGTGGAATATTCAAACCATTGAATATTCGATTTTGCCAAGAAGGTTTGTCCGGATTCCGCCCCGGCACAGAAGATCTACCGCGCCGCGTCCCCTCAGGATAACGCGAACGAAACACCGTTTTCGATGGTGGAGTTCTCACTTGCTCTCTTATCATGTAACAATAAAGCCCCAGGGCCAGACAGAATCAAATTTAACTTGTTAAAGAATCTGCCAGACTCTGCCAAGAGACGCTTGTTGAATTTATTTAATAAGTTTCTTGAGGGTAATATTGTCCCTCATGACTGGAGGCAAGTGAAGGTCATCGCCATTCAAAAACCAGGAAAACCAGCCTCCGACCACAACTCGTATCGACCGATTGCAATGCTGTCCTGTATCCGAAAGTTGTTCGAGAAAATGATCTTGTTTCGCCTCGATAATTGGGTTGAAGCAAATGGCTTACTGTCAGATACACAATTTGGTTTCCGCAAAGGCAAAGGGACGAACGATTGTCTTGCGTTGCTCTCAACAGAAATTCAAATGGCTTATGCTAGCAAAGAGCAGATGGCATCAGTTTTCCTACATATAAAGGGGGCTTTTGATTCAGTTTCTATCAAAATTCTTTCTGAGAAACTGCACCAGCATGGTCTTTCACCGACTCTAAACAACTTTCTGCTAAACTTGCTGTCCGAAAAACATATGCATTTTTCGCATGGTGATTTATCGACATCAAGAATTAGCTACATGGGTCTTCCCCAGGGCTCATGTCTATGCCCCCTTCTCTATAACTTTTACGTGAATGACATTGACGAATGTCTTGTCAATTCCTGCACGCTAAGGCAGCTTGCAGATGACGGTGTGGTCTCTATTATAGGTCCCAAAGCCGTCGATCTGCAAGGACCATTGCAAGATACCTTGGACAATTTGTCTGCTTGGGCCCTCCAGCTAGGTATGGAGTTCTCCACGGAGAAAACTGAGCTAGTCGTATTTTCAAGGAAGCGTGAACCAGCGCAACTACAGCTTCAATTAATGGGTCAAACTATTGCTCAGGTTTCAACTTTCAAATATCTCGGGGTCTGGTTCGACTCTAAAGGAACCTGGGGATGTCACATTAGGTATCTGAAACAGAAGTGCCAGCAAAGGATCAACTTTCTCCGTACAATAACCGGAACATGGTGGGATGCCCACCCAGGAGACCTGATCAGGCTGTACCAAACAACAATATTGTCGGTGATGGAGTACGGGAGTTTCTGTTTCCGCTCCGCTGCGAACATACATTTCATCAAACTAGAGCGAATCCAATATTGTTGTTTGCGTATTGCTTTGGGTTGCATGCACTCGACACATACGATGAGTTTAGAAGTGCTGGCGGGCGTCCTTCCGCTCAAAAATCGATTTTGGGAACTCTCATATCGATTGCTCATTCGATGCGATATCTTGAACCCGTTAGTAATTGCAAATTTCGAAAGGCTTGTCGAGCTCAATTCTCAAACCCGATTTATGTCCTTGTACTTCGATTACATGGCACAAAATATCAATCCTTCTTCATGCTATCCCAACCGTGTCAAACTCTTTCATGCTTCTGATTCAACTGTATTCTTCGACACATCCATGAAAGACGAGATTCGTGGAATCCCGGATCACATACGTCCGCAAGTGATCCCAAGCATCTTTCATAGTAAATTTCGAGAAGTCGACTGCAACAAGAAGGTGGCTTATTCGATAATCCCTAAGGTATCGACGAAACCTTGGTTCAGGGGGATGGATGTGGGTCGGGATTTCATTCGCGTGATGTCTCGGCTCATGTCCAATCACTACACGTTGGACGCACATCTCCGGCATATTGGGCTCGTGGATAGCGGTATCTGCGCTTGTGGCAACGGTTATCCCGAAATCGAACATGTTGTCTGGGCATGCGCCGAGTACTGTTCTGCCAGATCTCTATTCGATTCCCTTTGGGCCCGAGGAAGATCACCCAATGTCCCGATTCGAGATGTACTAGCAAGCCGCGATATTCTCTACATGTCCCTTATATACACGTTCCTCAAAACCATCAATATCCAAATTTAAATGCCCCTATCTTTTCTCTTATCATTCCCAGAAGTGCCCTCTTTCGCCTACCGTACCCCAACGATGGTTTGATACGACTCCAAGACGAGACAAAACATCTGTCGAATGAACCAATAACACGAGATCTACAGTACAACATCACACGCGCAGCGCGGTGTGTTTCCGATCCGTATCTGAGCCGTACTACGAAATCGTCTGGAGGAACCCCTGCCGGCTCGAGGAAAACCGCCTGGCGTCCCAATACTTGATACATCCGTTCGAATCTGTAATCCTGGCCGTTAATTCCTGATGCCGGAAACTGAAAGTTTATATCGCCCCCCCCCCCCCTTCAGCCTTGTCCACCCTTCCCAAAACTTATGTGCCCCCCTATCTTCTAGTTTTGGTTGATCAATATTTAATCTCTTTAAGAAATGCACAACAGTACCACTACTGTAAAATAGCCCTAATTAATTCCCCCTAATCTTGAACCACTCTCTCTAGTTATTTCTAGTTAATAAGCTTGTAAAATGTTCCGCTTAGTTAATAATTAATTTCTCCTACAATCTCCCTACTAAAAATCATAAAGTGAATTACTATAAAAAGAACACACAAAATGACCCGTCCCCCAAATCTTACGAATATTATATTATACCCTCTTTTATATGTATAAGTTAGCTGTAAAGTTTTTTTTTTAGTTTCATTGTATAAAACAAAATAATATTGAAATGTGTAACCCCCTAGTTTTAAGAACTTCAAAATGTAAAACAATGAAAAAATGGCACCTTTAAGCTAACGCATACGTGCCTTATCAAATAAACAAATTGAAAAAAGGGCCCCTCTTCACTCCCCCCCTACTATATCAACAATTTTTTAACCCAAAATCTTGACTTGGTGAAGTTCTAGGATGTCACAAAGTTTCGAATTCCACCTATGGATAAAACATGGGAATTTCATTAATTGAAACCTAAAAAAGGTACCCGGGTACCGCGTCGGACACATAACGGTTAACCCAAGTAACAGTTGACAGTTTTATAGCACATTACAAGTGCAATCTAAGTTTTATCAGTGGCTATAAAATTACCATAAAATCTTTATTGTTATGAGGGAACTGTCTTCATTTTGATAAAATTACATTTTTACAAATTTACAAATCAATCACGAGAAACAACTGGTTTTATGTGCCCGACGTGACCAACTTAATTTTCAGTGAACAGAAAACTTTATGCTCCTATTTATCGTCCTTGGTCTTAATTGTAGTCCTTTGGTGATCAAAACACTTATGTCTAAAAGACCAAAGCAAAAAGATAAATAAACTTCTAGTAGGGGAACATGGGAAGACTTGACCAGGTTTTCAGTTAAACCTACGTAAATGTCTAAAAACATTTTCAATCCTTCAAAACTCATTTAAACATAATGCGCAGCAGTATTGTGCGTATGTATAATTTTTTGCAGAATTTTTAGTTTACTTTTTCCAAAGTTATATTTTTTTCAGGAATGAGTTTTTTTGGTCAAGTCTCTACACCGCGGGGAGACTTGACCAAGGCCTGGGAAGACTTGACCAAGAAAATTTTGTAAAATCAAAAACATAAAACATGCTGTCTTCATATTTTTACATATTGTCGAGATCCTTAAGTGCCAGTAAAAAAATAAAAATGTTGCATTTCATAAATTTCGACTGTTTTTAATGCATTTCCTTTTAAGGATTAAATGTAGAGGAGCCCGGGGCTAGTTGGTGGTTGGGGTAAGTTGGCGGAATCCGTTTTTCTCTGTCTCTATTAGACATAAAGCGATGCCTCTTCTTGTGTACCTCAAGGCATGTGAAACCCGTTATCCAATGTATTTTTGTTGCAAAACGGCTTGACTGGAGGAGGTTGTGGGTGATATTGTGTTTTCGAGCATTCCAAGTAAATTTTCTTAATTTTAAATACTTTGCGTTATTTAGGGTGATTTTCAATCTATTTCCCGAATGATAGTATTTTTTGACAGCGCGTGAAAAGAGCTTTCAGTATCCGTATTGATATTATATCTATCCACAAACAAAAGTTATTTTTTAAATAGTTTCTAATAAAATATGCGATTGGGGTAAGTTGGCGGTGCTGCACGCGGGGCAAGTTGGCGGTACTATTTACAGTGCAAGAAAAGTCATCAAAAAAATTTATTTCTGGAATTCACTCCAAAGCAAGAAAATCTTTTTCTTGTGTATCTCGCCAATGTAGGAGACATTTATTCCGGCCAATTGCATGAAGAATTTAAAAATTTTAAGACCCTAATAGAACTCGTCATAGCTGATAATAGAATTTTGCGCTTGGTCAAGTCTTCCCATGTTCCCCTATGCAACTTGTTCACATCTCTTTACGATTTCCTACTATTTTTCAAAGTGTATGTTTCCTACTAATCCTTCACAAAAAAATTATAACTTTGCCGTATGTGAATGGCCTACCATTGATAGAAGATTTTTGCTAATATTTTAAGAGAACTATCTAGAAAAGTTAGATTTTCGTTTTTGCCAAAAGATCGACTTTTTAACTAATTAAAATCTTTAGATTCTAAACTACTAGATGAATCTCAAGTGTCAACTAGAAATTCCGAGCAAATTGTAGAGCTATCAAATTGAGTGCTGGCTAAATTCGCTACATAATCTCGAAGCATAAGCAAAATTGTTTAAAAAACTCAAAAAAAAATCGCAAAAATCGTTTGATCCAACCGCAAACTTGTTTGAAATTTTGTACATGTTTTTAGCCTTTCTCAATAGAAAGGTATTGCAATTGCTCTGAAAACCGACTTGTTAACGGAGGTCCGGAGGGCCGAATGACATATACCATTCGATTCAGTTCGGCAAATGTCTGTGTGTGTATGTGTGTATATGTGCGTCTGTGTGTATGTACGTGAACACAATCTCAATCATTTTTCTCAGAAATGGCTTAACCGATTTTCACATACTTTGTCTCAAATGAAAGGTGCAACGTTCCCATATTGCTATTGAATTTTTAATGGATCCGACTTCCGGTTCCGGAATTACAGGGTGATGAGTACGATCACACAGAAAATATCGGTTTTAACAATTTATGCAATAAACGTATAAAGGTGCAATTTTTTCCAAAATGTGACCAAATTTGCTTGGATATGTAGTACTAGGTCACTAACAGCCATTCAAAGTCTCTTTGGCCACATTAGTCACCATCATGTGTTCCGGAAGCCCCGGCAGAAGTATCCAAATTTTGAATTACAGTCACATCGGTTTCTCGGAGATGGCTTAACCGATTCAACCGAACTTAGTCTCAAATGATTTTCGCTAAAATGTCTCTCAATCAACTTACATTTGCCGTTCTAAGTCACTGATGGCCAACCGAACTCACGTTGACTACATTGACCACCATAGACGGTTCCGGAAGTACCCGGGAAAAGCGGCCATCTTTTAAAATTAACGAACTCATATCAGTTTCCCGGAAATGGTTAGTCCTAAATGATAGCTATATTATCCCCACAGATGTCTGTAAAATTTCATACAGACCGCTCATATGGTTCCGGAACTATAGACTAAACCGTCCGGTCACATATGAAATTCCCATGTAAGCCGGAGCTCAAAATTTTTTTTCAAAGGGCGGACCCCATGAAATTTCAGAAATCGCATTCGTATTTTTGATGCCAAACATCTTTAAAATGCATGAAATGTCGAGATTTTATGGTATCTCGAAAAAAATTAAAAAGCGGCTTTTTTTTGCCTTCTGTTTATTTGCAACTGGCTCGGTAACCTGTAGGGTGATAATGAGCCGTGTTAGTGATACAATGCTGCTTAACTGTAATATTAGTTATGTTACATTGCGTGATTACTAAGGTGAAATTATTAATGCTAAAAGTGGGAATTTTTTAATTATTTCTTTCCATAAATGAGAAATTATTGGGTTTAATGCTGAAATAATGGTTCGCAAAGAGGAATCTACTCCAAGAGAATCACATATCGTATTGATCAAATGATGAATTGTAGTTAAAGCTGATAGGTTGATTTGTTGATCTAGTTGGTCACGTTTAATCACTGGCGATCCTTTTGCATGTAGCTCAGTTTTTTTAGTTACATATGTCGGGTTAGTTGGTGTTTGTTCGTATGATTGTGGAGGATTTTGACTGATGGTGTTTGTCGAAATATTTTCTGGTTCACTGGGTTCCAAAAGATTACTAATTATCGAATTCCGCATTCTGGTTCTCCTCGATTGATGTTTTTTCTTTGCTTTTTGGTATGTCTCTCTGCATTTTTCGATGTGAACTGTGCAATTTTTTTCATCTGTGTGACAGTTTCCACAGCGAACACAAGTAGTTTCCGTAACTGTACACTGGTCTTCTGTATGGGTTTCACCACATTTAATGCAGCGAATTCTGTTGAAGCAATATTTCACTGTATGCCCATATTGCTTGCAAGTTGAACACGTCATAGGTTTCTGGAAGAATGGTCGTATCGGGAACAACACATGGTTGAGTTGTAGGAAATCTGGCAACAGTGTTCCGGAGAACGTAACACGAATTTTGGGGGAGGGCACGAACTGTTTGTCTTCGGTAGAATACTGCGCTAACCGACGAGTCTCCAATACAGCTACTGGTGGAAGCTTCGGGTTCTTGAAAACCCCAACACCATGACCGATCACATCAGCGGTGCCGATGTAAGGGTCGGCGATTACTCCATCTGTCTCTATCAAATATATGGGGATGCTTACGCGAAAGGGAGATCGATAAAATGATCTTTTTAGAAAGTCATTTGCTTCTCTAAGATTGCCCATTGTTATTTTTATTTTCTCGTTGGTCATTTTTCTAATTTCTACAACAGATTTATACTGGCTGTGTAGAGTTGTTGAAACCTGAAGCACATTAATATCTGCATCACGCTTGTGAATAAATACGATGAAGGGAGCCTTGGCGCTCTTCGGGTATAATCTAATACGATTAACGGGTGGAGAATCATTTTTCATTTTTTAAAACTGGGTCACTTCATGCATTGCTGCATCTTTTGCACTTTTCGTCATTGTAATAGACAGTTTGGTCACTGGTGATGAGACACTAGGTAGAAAGTAACTCTGAGGTTTTAGAGCGAACCAACCACTTCGGCTGTCGAGGATAAACTCCTAAAAAGCGGCTTTATGGGACTTATATTAAGAAAGGCTATGCAATCACTGTAAAAATCGACTGTTTAACCGAGGCTCGGAGGGCCGAGTGTCATATACCATTCGATTCAGTTCGTCGAGATCGGAAAATGTCTGTGTATGTATGTGTGTGTGTGCGTGTGTATGTGAGTGTAATTTAAACTCACACAATTTTCTCAGAGATGGCTGAATCGATTTTCACAAACTTATTTTCATCTGAAAGATATAACGCTCCCATAAGCTGCTATTGAATTTTAAGTTGATCCGACTTCCGGTTCCGGAGTTACGGGTTGAAGAGTGCGATCACACAGCAAATTCCCACATAAACTGGTACCACCATGATGTCCAAATATTGTAATGCATATTAAAAAGGGTGTAACATTACTCTGATTTGCAGGTCTAGATCACTAATGATCATTCAAAGTAGCTTTGGACATCTATGACAGTTCATGATGCCCCCGGAGAACTCGTCAAGTTCCTAAGCTAGTATCACACCTATTTTCCAGCGAATTCTTGACTGATTTTTACAAACTTGATTTCAAATGAAAGATGCAATAACCCCGTTGACTGCTGATAAATTTCATTCGGTTTTGGATTTTGATTCCGAAGTTACAGGTTGGTTAGTAAGGTCAAACTATAATTTCCCATATAAACCGTTACAATCGCAATATCTCAGAGGCTAAAAACTATTGAAATGGTCACCAAATTACTTCGATTCGCAAATCTAGATCGCTGATTGCCAATGAAACATTCTTTGAATATGTTGTCCACTACCGACGATTCCGGGAGTCCCGGATTCCGGGCATATTCCACAATTAGTCACATTGGTTCTTCGGTGATGACTAAACCGATTTTCACAAATCAAGTCTCATGTCATTTAACACGTTAGCCCAAGCCGAATGTTTCGTTTTGCAGAACAACAACAAGCACGTGGTTGAATGTGATAAAGTTGGAATTAATATTCCCGTGTAAATAGAAAAAGACTATGTAGATGTAAAGCTACATGACCTATCACCACGTACCCCTCCTGATCTAATCGCAAAATACATGTGGCAATACGGAGAAGTAGAATCTGTTACACATGATACGTGGAGAAATTTCTTCCCGGGTACACCTAACGGTGTTCTTGTGGTGAGGATGCGGATCGAAAGACCTATCCCCTTCCACTTGACTATAAAACTCAAAACCCACGAAGCACTTCTTAAACTCTTTTTTACATAGGTATAGTACTAAAATTAACATAAAATTTGGCTAACACTATCAGGTATGGGAAAGGGTGCGTGAAAACATTTTTTAAAGACGTGCGAGACAAATTGAAGTCAGACATTGTAACATTGATTGAATGCTCTACATACGGGGCTCATTTTTGCCATAATCAGTGCAAGACATGGGAACACGAACAAAAGAGTGGGAACGAAGGATTCGGATGCGAATATCAATGTTGAGAAGACTGTGTAAATCAGGAAGTCGATGCGAGACAATAAGAGACCGGCGACAAAAGACACTTTTGCTACACATTACGGCGCAAAGACAGTGTATCAAGATTGCAACAATCTTCATATCTGGGGAAATTGCTGGGATCGCTCCAAGGTAGGTGGCGCAGCGCAAAACGCACAAATTTACGCTGAATGCACTCGATGTGTTGAATACTGTTCTTTTAGAAAGGAGCCTAAAACAACTGCGGCATATTCCAGTGTGGAACGAACGAGCGAACAGTACAACGTTTTCAAGCACTGCACTTTAGTGAAATGCTTAGTGACCCTAAAAACTAAATCTAGATTCCGCGAAGCCTTTGAAGAGATAAAAGCAATGTGATCGTTAAATGTAAGCTTGGAATCCAAAAGAACCGCTAAATATTTCACTCTAGTTTCTCTTTTTAATTTGTTTTGCAAGAAAATGTAGTCGAATGTTACGACTGAACGTTTTCGTGCAAACGTAATCACCGAACACTTTGAGGCATTAAAAAACATCCTGTTAGTCAAGCACCAATTTGCGAAAATGTCTAAGTGATATTGCAAAAACTTCTTCTTTCTTTTAACTATGTAGAACAACTTATAATCATCGTCATAAGACACCTTGAGGCACTTCATCAATGAATTCAAATCGTTTAAATATGGGAGGAAGATATAAGGACCGATATGGCTGCCTTGAGCTACGTCGGACGTTACATCGAAGGACGAAGATAAATGATTACTAATTTTAACATACATTTTACGGCCTGACAAGTAAGATCGGAGCCATTCCAAAAAAAAAATGCCGCAGAAACCGAGACGTTCCAGTTTCGCGATCGTGATTTGATGGTTGATTTTATCGAAGGCGGCCGACAAATCGGTGTATATTGCATCTACCTGCAATCGATCCTGTGCGAGTGAGTTATAAATGAGGTGTAAGCTACTAAATTAGTGCAAGTAGATCGACTGGGGATGAAACCGTGTTGAGTTTCTGAGATGTAGATAGAACAGCAATGTGTCAAAAATTCGAGAACGATGAGCTGCAGCAATTTGGATGGGCGGATGACATGAATCTTCAAGAAACACCGAAAAAAATCGAAGTACACTAGAACTGAAAATCTCCAGGACCAATCACTTTGAGATTTTACACAGTTCTTTTCATTATTGCCCAGGTAGGAACAACGCATGAAACCGGCGAGCGAAGTGTATAATTTTAATACAATTAATTAGCTCCTTCTAATTAGTGCAAATGAGGCAATACTCAGACGTGAATCACAGAAAGTCAAATTTCAGGATTATAATCTGATCAAGTAGCACTGAGAAAAATCATTTCAGAATATTTCCAAAACGTTATTTAAAACAACTTACGAATATTCCAAGCAAGATTTTTAAGCTAAAAAATTAGTAATGTCATAGAAGTTCTTCGGCTATTCGCGATAGCTGCGCCACCGTTCATTTAGGAGGACACGCCATATGTCGTGCTAGCGTGGTGTGGAAACATAGCATAATGTAGATTCGGCCGTACCACCGTGCGTCAGTTTTCGCATGAAATCTACCATACTCTTGAATAGCTCGCTGCTTTTTGTTCACGGCTCGTTGCTGGTTGCTGTGGGTTCAAATATTTTCGTAGAAGGGTGCGATGTAGGCAGAAATACTGATGGTAAAATCTTTCTGTGAGAAGGTTACTTTTCACTCTCTCATAGGACCTAATTAAGCCAAATTAACAGCTCGGTTCGAATTTCCAATGTATCGGCATCAAACTTTGTCCATGAGTAGCAGCTTGCATCAGCTTCGAGGAACCAAGATATGAATATTGGATTAATCGGATTAAAGTTTAATTTAGGATGACGACAGCGATGGTCGCATTTTACCCCTTGGTTCTTGCTTTGTGCAGGAACCATCACTGTCGCCTGGATGACGCGAATATCCTACTATTGGGGTTGATGATGGATTTGGCCTCCGCATAACCTACTCTCTGCAGTTAGTTTCCATTTCCACACGAACATTCCATTTTCGGCGAATGGGCCGTTTGTCAGTCGTCTGGCTGCATGGCGGGCAGTAGGATCGGGCCGCGCGTTGGTAGGTTTATATGTAACAACCTTGGCCTATCCACAACCACCATGACGATTCTTGCAATCTAGATCTGTCCGACTGATTTTCATTGAGTTTTGCTGTAGCTGGCGGAGAATATCTGTTACAGTGGGTCGGATAATGAAAGTTTAATGAGGTTTCGCTCGTTGCAATTCCGTGCAATTTCAGTAGCATTTAGTATATATAGAGCACGTAAAGCACTCTGCCGTCGTTGTTTTATTTATGTGGGCTGATATGGCTACTACCCAGCAACGCATTCGCTATTTCGACTGATGATACGAGTCAAACGGAGAATTGTGCATAACAGCTTAACATCGTTACTGAACTTTGCGCGTAACTGAGAAGATTTATGGGGTAATGCAGGATTCGCTTGATTGAAAATAGGATTCAGAAGAGGTGCACAATTTCGATCAAGCTTAACTTATTGGGACTTCAAAATATCAAATGATATAAAAGTTAGTGATGAGAAGTGGTGAGAACATAATTCTTTTTTTTTTCTTTGCTGTGTCAATTACTTGACGGCTGAGACCGTTCGCGGTCTATCTCGCCGAACGTAATTTTTTAGTTCTGCTGGTTCATAGCTGTCACAACACCCATCACTACCCAACTTTTTTTTACCATGCGTAGAACAATTTGAGTTTTCCGGTCGGACTGCTTCTGTGTCATTTAAATTAGAATGGACTGTTCAACATTTTAGGTTGATCGGTTAATTTGTTCCTGAGATATCGCTGTCACCGTACTCTAAAAATAAGATTCCGGATTCCGGAATCGAGTTTGGCGGGTAGTGAGACGAGACAGCCATAACCGCCATTTGTACAGAAGAACTAAAAATTCAAGTATGAATTGTTACGAATTAGTTCTTTTTTCCGATAAATTGGGCGCAGAATTGGTAAAAAACAGCATTAAAAACCCATTTTTTCAGGAGAAAACCTAAGTAGAAAAGAAATTTTTAAGTGTGATTGCATCATGGAATTTGAAATGTGAAAAGTATGGCAACCACAATTCAATGGTAAAATGTGTCGTTTGTATGTGAAAGTTGTATGAATATAATTTAAATCGCCACATGAAATGCGTTTTAATGAATTTTCATGTGAAATCCAAAGGAAAATCATGAAAACTATATTTTATTTCATATGGTTTAATCGTATGATGTTTATCAGTGTAGTAGTTCAATTGCATTTGTTCACATCTCTAATTATTGCCAGACTGATTGTCAAAGTAAATTTGATATGAAATTTTGGCATTCCGATGTTGTTTAGTTGGACAATGGTCCAACTAGCGGAGGTCCAACTAAAAAACGGTCCAGTTAAAAAGTGAACAACCAGTGAATCACGACTGTCATATTTTGATTTTAACAAGCTCTGCATGTCAAAAATACACTGCGTTGGAGATTAATGGGATTGTCGTTTTCACAGTGCACTCGATTTTACACTCGCTCAAACTTGAGTGGAGTCGGTCTCTCTTTTTGTTGTGAGTAGCGGGTTGCCCACTACTCGGGTTCTTGCTTGCCCGGCGGACAGTGCTTGTCAGGGCGGCCTAGGAGTTTTTATCAGAATTTCAGATTTTTGTACATGAACAAAAAAGGCAAACAAACAAAATAAATTAATAGATTTACCGACTTTTATTCACTACGTCCACCCTCCCTTTACTGCTCTATACGCTGATGCTTGATCTGCTGCTGCTGGCGATGAGCGGTATCATTGAACCGGCCGGGTCAATAACGGCCGCGTTCTTCTTCGGTCGTATCTTCGTTGGCTGCTTCGCCAGCGGTCCTTGTCTTTTAGCTAGTGAGGTGAGCTTAGCTTCTTTGTTGGAATCTCCCTAGCGACGGTGGTGATAAATCACCGGATCGTTTACACCCCGTATACGATCGTGGAAGTCACCGCAGTGATCTTCCCAGGGGGTCCACCCTGCTTCGTTTTCCTTTGCGATTAACTGTGGAGGAGAGCTAGGCTCGTTCGATTGATCATCCACAGTAAGAACGGTCGGCGCTTTGATTCCTTCGCGTTTTACCGGGGAAGCGAGAGCACTCTTTAGCGGTAAATACACTTTTCAGTTTCGCTACCGCAAGCGTCATCTTCATGTTCTCCCTCCCTCGCATTTGCCGCACCGTTTCTTATTGCCACAATAGGTTGCTGTATGACCCAGCTGCTTGCACTTGTTGCAAACGGTACAAACAGGCGAGCAGGTAGACGAACCTTATCCAGAAGCACATAGTTGTTAAGAGAAGACCTGGAGAAAGTCACCCGAAGCGAGTCTGACAGAGAATAACTTGTCTTATTATCCTCCGTTTTGCTGAATACAATTGCTTGCATTCCTGAATCTTCATCTGTTGAAGTGAAGGGTCCTTAAAGCAGCCAACCCCGTACTTCAACAGGTCTTCGCACTTCAGACCAGGTTCGGTTCAATCTCCACTCGCCTACAAGGCACATACACCCTGAAATGCTTCGTAAAACGCTCACAGCGAGCAATCTGGTTTGCCTGTTCGAGGTCGTTCACTAAAATGCGTATCTTATTGGCTTGAACACGTGTTATCTGAGCTACGGCCGGGTAGTTAGCAGTCAGCTCTCGTGAGATCTCTAAAATATTAAGCGATTTCGTAAAACCCAAGTAACCTAAAAAAGGACAAAAACAATAAAAATAAAAAAAACTATAACTGAACAAGTATGGTAAGTCCGTTCACCAAAGATGGGCTACCAAGGTCGCCGACCTAGCAAAACGGTCAAGTGAAACAGCAAATGCCGCCGGAGCAGTGGGAGAAGCCCAGGGAGGCCATACCGACGGCAAGCGGCGACAAACCAATGAAGCGCAAAAGAATGCTAAGGTTTCGCGTAGGTGATGGAGCTGATGTAAAAAATCAAAGAGCTCTACGAGATCGTGAAAAGCATGGACAACGTGAACGAACGGATCAGGGATGTAGTTATCCGCATCAAATCCGCCGTAGCAGACGCCGAATGCGAACAGGGGGCGCTACTGGAGAGAGCTGAAAACGCTGATACAGCTCTGAAGACCATTGAGGTAGCGAAAGCAGAAGCCTATGAGACGCCGAAGGGTGACCGGTATTCCCGTTCCATGAAAAGAATAAGGGACACGCCAGGAGAGGAGGAGAAACCGAAAAAATCCAAGAAGATTGATGAAGGACAGTGAAAAGTGTAATGTATTTCGAGCGGCTAGATCAGCTTTTAGTGATAGTACTTAGTAAGACTACCTGCTATAAGGAGGTTTGCAGAGAAATAGACGTTAACCGCTGGGGCAACGCTTGCCGTGTCGTGATAGCCAATATCAAGGATCTAACGACGTCAGCTAAAATGTGCGCTGACAAACTGAAGAACATCGTGGATGGTCTTTTCCCGAAGCACGAACTTACGCATGGCCGCCTACAGCGAACGTTGATGACAACGGTGGAAATGCTGGTGACAATCGAGTCTCTAGCGGTAAGCTTCTTAAAGTAGCAAAAGCGCTGAAAATGAAGAAAAATTTTCGGTCCAGGCGGTATCCCCAACGTGGCACTCAAGACCGCGATTCTTGCGTTTTCGGACATGTTAGGAATAGTTCAACAAAAATGCCTGAAGGAAGGATACTTCTGGATCCAGAATCTGGTGTTGCTGCCAAAATCAGGGAAGCTGGATACTCTTGGTAAACTTCTGAATGGGGTCAAGAAGAATCTGATGTACAAAGGAATGGAACTATCATCACGAGATCTCACATGCTTCTTGGCTTCGCGATCGACATACACATCTTTGGTGTTGATCGCAGAGTAGTGAAGGAGGCATTGTTACCTTTAAAAAGGGAAGCTGCAAGAATCGAACTGACTGTAAATTCTGATAAGACAAAGTACATGGTAGCTGGTAGAGAACGTGGTAGTCGTGTTGAGTTCGAAGTGGAAATCGATGGGGTACAAATTTCTATCTTAGAACACTAGTGACATATGATAACGATGTTAGCCGTGAAGGAAAAATGCATGTTGCAGCTGTGAATGTGGTTTACGTAGTAAGCTAAAGTCCCACAGCCTAAGAATACGCGCAAAACTTGCTCTATTCAAATCGCTGATACTCTCTGTTGCGCTGTACGGCCATGAGGCGTGGATGTTGAAGGAAGTAGACAATCGAGTGCTCGGTTTGTTTGAGAGAATTCGGCGTTCAATACTCGGCAGCACAGTAGAAAATGGAGAATGGCACGGTCGTATGAACCCCCAACGATACCAAGGAAGGAGCGCATGCAGTGGGCGTCCATGGAAGTTCGAAACTGGCGGTCCAAGATAATTGAACTCCAAAATACAATCAATTATTATTCGGATTATCTGGATTGTTCGGTCACTAGGACACTAAGATAATGATGATGACTGTTGGTTTGTTACGCAAATTTGAATTTATTGCAGATGCATTTTAATCTTCCTTTTACAGATTAAAATGTCGTCAGTAACTGCGTAATATCCGGTTCTTGAAGGTAGTAGATGACACGTTGAAATCGAAATCCGCAAACACTTCGTTGAATGTGGCAGGCATGAAGAGAATCGGATCATGATCACCATAGAGGGAGTTCCTATGTTCCAACGGTAAAAAGCTTCGTTGACAGAGCACACGTTCCGGTGCATAGATGTGGAGTTGACCCAATAATTCCGACGTATCTAACTCTCCTAGAAGAATCTTCGCGACGAAAACTGCTTGGGCTACTCTTCTTCTCGTATACCTAATAATCTGCAGCGGTCTTCGTATGACGGAAGATTAATAGGGTCCTGCCACGGAAGGTGTCTTAGTGCGTAACGAACAAATTTTCTTTGAATTGCTTCCATTCTTGCTATTCATGTTGCTTGGTATGGACACCATATTACGGAGTTAGATTCCAATATCGACAGGAGAGGGTTATTAAATTCACTAAAAAAATTTAAAAAAAAAATAGTCGAAATGAGGTCGGAAAGTGCGTGCAGAATCCAAAATGACTCCAAGGTCACACACTTGTAGTACATGCTCAAGTTTCTGATCTCCTATACAGTAGTCGTATGAAATTGGCTTGTGCTGTCGATGATACAATATTACACTGCACTTGTGAATGCTAATTGTAAGCGAGTTTAAGGAGCACCAGTCACTGAAAGTGTCCAAGAGCTGTTGTAAAGCTAAGCAATCCCTGATACACTTGACGTTCATGTATAATTGAACGCCATCAGCGTAGAATATACGACATCCCGGTGGTAATACTGTAGCTAGATCATTGATAAAGAGTGTGAATAAGAGTGGGCCCAAATTAAATCCTTGAGGAACACCCGAGTTGTTCGAAAATTAGTTAGTTCAATGTTGTCTTCCTGCTAAGTAATTTTGTCATGCGAGGGTGGGTGTGTGAGGAGGATGAATAACCACTCCCTAGCTTAGATTGGTATGCCTTGTGATATAGCGGTGACATAAAGATGACGAGGTTGAGGGAGGGAGCGGTATGAGTGATAGATGGGGTGGTGGTGGTCTGAGGGGTGATCTAAGGGAAATTAAAATGGGGTGTGACCAGTGAGGGGAAGGCGGTGTAACCCTTCTCCGTACAACCCTAGCTACGCCTCTGTTCAAATCCAGAAACCTTATGTCAGTCGAAATTAGGGTGGAGATTTTTTGAGTGATTGGATATCCTTTCTATATGAGAAAGGCAAAAATTTTTGTGTCGTCGCACTCTCAAACCCGTAACTCCGGAACCGGAAGTCGGATCAATTAAAATTCAATGCCAGCTTGAAACTAAGTTTGAGCAATTCGGTTCTGCCATTTCTGAGAAAAGTGAGTGAGATTAGAATATGCATACACTCAAAACAAAAATCTCTTGCAATAATTGCAAGCAACATCGCTTGCAAATTTGCAGTTACAGCCGCATGCAATGTTTGCAAGCATATAAAATTACTTCATCTCTTGCCATACGTTTCTTCAACACACTGTCAAAGGATTGCAACCACATTCACTTGCCTATATTGGTAAACGCACGCCGAGTTTTTATTTACTGGCTGCATTTTAGTCATTCCACACTGACATCATCAAACGTAGTATTATGGCTTATTCATTACACACGAGACAGCATAGAATTGCGGATGTGCTGATTGTACGTTTAACGTCCTGTTCATATATGTAAGAACAGATCAGTGCTAACAGTCAGTGCTACGATGCTTAAGGGCATGAGTTCAAATCTGGTTGCGTCTTTTACAATATCATTAATCGTAATGTCATTCAAATGTTTATATATTACTTTTATCCACTCATAACTATCTGATAGTGTGGTTGGAAGGATAAAGGATTGATTAGTAAGCTGCCCGTGCGGGGCTCATATTCCAATACTAGCGTCTTTTTTTATCTAACGCATATTTGTCGCCAATACACATACATTGCTAATACATAGGCAACACTCGTTTTTCTATTTCTTGCATTGCATGCAAGGAAGGTTCTTGCCATTTTTGCACATTAACAGAACGCTCGCAATTTTCGCTTGTAATTATTGCATTAATGTAAGCGATTTTTACCGGGTACGTTTTGGGTGTAACGAGGAAGAAATAACCTTATCAACGGTATACTATGTGATGTTTTTTTTGTTAATATTGTTATGTGGTATTTTTAATCACAATCATTTGAAAAATGTCAGCGTTTCTAAATACTTGCTCGCATGAACGTTCAAGTGGACGGTTTCATATAAAATAATTTGAAATCATGTTTGTAAAGTTTAAAGTTAAAGTTTGAAGTTTTCAGCCGAATTTGGACATAAGCTGATCGTTAGATGCAGAATTAAATCTCTCTAATTTTTTAATAAAATAAAAATGTTGAGTACTTTTCCTTTAGCGGCGAAGGCCCCGAAAAATACGAAATTTTTTGGCTATAAATCAAGATTTTGAGGTTATACAGCATATTTCGTACATTATCTTGTGTTGCAATGGGTTGATAAGGATTAAAGGTAAATTATGTTTCCCTGGATGTTTAGATAGAGAATTTAATAAAAAGGTTGATCGCCAGTAGCTCACAAGAATACTTTTTTTAAATGATTTGTCCAATTCTGTGATCAGTAGTTATAAACCAAATGAAGAATGGCTCAAACAAAAAAAAATTTAGGCACCAATTATTGCCATAATTAAAGGCCGCGATCACGGAGCAAACATGTGAACGGAGTTGTAGCGCCACCTTTCGCGAGGAAATTTATGCGCAACACTACCGCCAGGACAAAGTATTGACAATAAAATATGAAAAAGTTTATTTTTGTGTACACCCTTACTAATACTTTTATCATATTTGTTTCATATGAAAAGATGGAAAATAAAATTCTTTTGAAAATTCATATAAGAGGGGCGGCAAATTCAATTTTTGGCCCCGAGCGGCAAAACACCTCGCGCCGCCACTGTTCGACGCTTCTGCATTTTTTTTAAATCTAATATCAAGTTCCCTTATTGCTAATCGGCCCGTGCATTAGATTATCAATTCCTTGTATTTTCCTTTGAAGGCCATTATTACCGCTCGTATTTGCGTAGTCTCCAATAAGAAATGCTTTCCTGGATCTACTTGACGATTTCAAGACTGTTTGTCCATGTTAGGGTTTATCATCAGGGGCAATAACAAATGATAACAAATATTACGCATCCTTAAATAAATAAAATTTTAATTGATAACAGCATTCCCTATGGCCGGCTTTCCAGAGTTCAAGTTCATTCTGACGACATTTACTTTCAACAACCGGTTATCCAGAGTCTAAATATTCTACATAGAACTGTATATATTTATTCTAATCAATCAGTAAACTGTCCAGACATAAGTAAATACAGTACTTTCACAACACAAAACTATATTCTCAGTCACAACGCTTGTTTGATGTGATTCCTGACTAGCTACCTCCCACTGCCTAATCCGTGGTATCTATGGGAGTGTTACTGAGTCGGAGCCGTTAAGTAAGTACCATATCAACACTTCTTTTCCAATATCCCAAGTTACGGTAAAGATGGTTGTCGATGGCCCGCAATGGTGGCTCTCAGGCCAAGTTCTCGCTGGGACTGGGATAATTGATGTATGTAACAATGTATCTCAAGTAGTCTGTGTGAGAATGAGAGTCATCAGTCTGCAATCTGCGTATACCGTGCTTACGCAACGCCACGTAACGCATGTTTGATTCACTACATTGTTAAACACGACACACAAAATATTTTCGCTAAAATTATTGTCCACTCAACTACATCACCATTTATAACTTCATTTTGTTACACATCAGAAGATTTTAATTTCAAACGATGCATTGATGTAGACTGCCACGAAAAAAATATACCTCTGTTCTCCTAATTTGTTTCCACGTTTCCGCACAAACTGTGTGTTCCGTTTTCCATCATCCCCCGAGGCTCACTAAAAGCATTTTCCAACAATGATACAAATTTTCGCCACCTAAAACGGTAGAAAAGAACCAACTTCCGAAGCTTCCGGTGTCGGTCCTCATCACCAGCAGCGGTCGCACGAGTCGTAAGCATCCGCTTTAGAGTCGTGAGATAATGAGCTGTGGGACATTGTGTCGTCTGAGAAGGACGGCCCTTGTGTTGTGGTGGCAAACAAGCGGAGAAACAGGAAGTAATTTCAGTTTTCTTCGAAAAGAGTCACCCCACCCGCGGCCTCTCCTCACCCCTCGAACCGTTGGTTAATGAACTAGACGATGTTAATGAGACAGTCGCCGCCCGTTGGTTAGTTCTGTACATAAAATCGGGGACCGACAAACGGAAAAAAAACTTTTTTTTTGCCTGGTGGAAACATGTAGAAGACCGCAAGTCGTTCATTGTTACGGTGCTGTTTGTTCGCGGATGCTGAAAGTGGCGTTTCGTGCACTGTGTATTGTGAAACGGTGCCAAGGCTGGCCATTTTCCGTTTAAGGTTAGGGCTGTGGCCATGAAATTTAATACATTCAGAGACGAGCTTTGATAATCTCACTGGTTTGACTACTTTGGTCAGACAGGTAAAACCTAACAATACGTAATGTTTGAGATTGAAATTTGCCTTTTCGTGAATAGACAATAGTTTGCTTAGTTTGATCAGCAAAAGACAAACAAGCCGGTATTATAACGTTCATCTTTTTGCGAAAAGTTAACTTACGAGCTTATTTTTGAGCAGAATAAGATTGGTAACAGAGTGGCGGTGACAATCCTATCAGAGTAAAAGTAGGCAATCCGCGAAGATCTGCTCGCCGTCCACTTTGACATCAACCCTTTGATTTGCTGCAAGCATGTTTCTCAGATCACCGCCACTCTGTTGGTATTCTGTTGGCAGCTCACGATCTTATTCAAAAATAGGATTGTGAGCTATTGTCTTATGAAAAGATGGATAGCAAAAAGCGTTATAAAAAACTGAAAAATCTATAATATTCTTGATAAATTTGTTCTTGTGGCAACATTGGTTGGCGTCCGGCCTACTTTAGAAGAAAAAGGTGTGCAATGAACCGCTTGTCGTGAAAATTGGTGCTAATATGCAATTATGTTTAATGCTCTTGAGTCATAAATATGAGCAATATAAGTGATAATAAGATATAATATAATTTGGTATTGCGTAATTTCCATTCATAATAGTCGTAAAATTTGTTCGGTAATGCTTTTATTTTTTACTGCCACGCGGTAGAATAATTTCAATCATCGAAATTCTATGTGTTCCGTCCCACGTCATTGATTGGTAAAATTTTGCGCAAAAGCAACATGCGTTCCTCCGAAATGTAAACGATGGAACTACTAATGGTATTCAATCCACACGTGCCCATTCATGTGTGTGCCCTGTTATTGTTATTATTTTGGAATGCAAACACCAAAAGTATGGCAAGCCAGCAGTGTAAGCCCGATTCAAGAATTTTCCATTATGAAATTGCTTATTCGAAGCAGGAATCAACACATAAACACGCTGCTACCAAATCCCGATGTGGGATACGAATGTAAAATTGTATACCAAGTTGAAAATATGCCGGCCAAGGTTGCGTATAAAATTTTAAAGAACAATGAAATTTTCAGATCCGTCGAAACACACACATGGTACAATCGTTCTCAAACGACGAAACAATGGGACATTAGCCGATATCGCTTAGTTAAACAAAAATACCTTTTCTTTCATTTTCTGTAATGGATTTTTTTACCATTTAAGAAGATAGCCAGCAGCAAACAATTCTATGCCGAACAGTGACGCAAAACCACGCACGAATCATCATGGAAGACGTCGAGCAGAAACCCACAGACCGCACGTAACAAGATTTAGGTGATCCCCAAGCCACTATTAGAAGGCACCGAAGATATAAATACTCACAGAATCTTAGCACGAACTAAAGGTGGCTGGATTCCACGTACCCCATTGATTATTTTTCAGCATACATTAAAGGGGGCTCTCATCTCTCGAAGCTATAAATTAGGCTTTTTTTTGGGAGAATAAATTGAAAAATGTCTACCGAATGTTTTTTTATTTTTTTTACGCTACGTGTTTTGATTTTTAAAATTTTAATTTCGAAGACCAAAATGACATTTGCGACCTTGAAACGTCATTAATTGTATTAGTGTAATAATAGCTACCGAGAGTGTTTTTATAAATGCATTGTTCCAAATTCAATATTTGTTTTTAAATTGTTCATTACTCGAACAGAAGCTAGACATCTTTCCGCTATGGATACCAGTGAAGCAGTCAATTCAATCAACCGCTTTGTCGTTGTCCACTCCACAAGCAGTACCTAAAATAATACATCGTTGCCCCTGTCTATAGTGTGTGACCACAGTGTAAAATATTACCAATGCGAGCGAATTGTGTTGGTGCTGACTTTTTGGAATGTTCTGTTAGGCCGGGGAGTTGACTAAATAAATACTAAATAAGTAAACGAACCTCAATAAGGCATCAACCATTATGTTCAAGAACATCAATCAAGTAGAGTCATTCGTTTCGCGGATCAACATGAAGTACACTACAGAATGCGGCAACGTTAAATACAGACATGATTAAAAGATTCATGCGACTAGGTAAATTCCGTCATACACAACCATCTCATTGAAATTCACGGATGATATTCTAGATCCGCAAGGAGACGTTATATCACGGAAAACCTTGTGCACAAGCTGCTAGAGATAATCCACAGAATTCAACCAAAACCAATCCAAATAGCCAGCATAACCAACAAAGAAACAAACGCCGAAGAAGACTGACTTATAAGAATAATAAACAAACAAAAACTGTCAATCGTTGTCGTCGTTGACGACATGGACGTGAACGATAACGCGAAAGAAGGCAGACTGATTGATCCCCAATACAGTGCAGTGTAATGAACAAGCCGCATTACTGCAAAGAAAAAACCATGTCAACGCACAGCAGCATTTTTTCGAGAGTTGTTCTACTGGAGCTGTAGAGCTAGGAAGGGGTCCACATCAGAATCACTCACTACCATTGCAGACGAGACTGGAAGTGTCACTCACTAAAACACTGCTGAAGGCCAATTGCAGCAGGCCGTGATTCTGAATATGATATTCAGTGCACGGTACAGATATGTGCGGGCGTAGGGACTTTACGTTCTCATATATCATCACGAAGGTCTCGAGCGCTTGTACATTAACGTGTTCGATTGCGTGAGCGTTTCTATGTCGCGTGTATAAACTCGATTTTACAACCGTCTGTTCATTCGCATATTCGCGTGTGTTCTTGAATGATCGCGCGTGGACTGTAAATCTGATACTTAATTTTCGGTGTATGGTTCAGATCCTAGAAGAGAATTATTTCTTCTACAGTACTAGGCTTCCCGGTTATGTCACCATGGAACGTGTTGTCGTTGATATGAGCGCCATTTTTTTGATTGGTCCAACTGAAGGCATGGACCTAGGCTGCTAGGGCCGAAAGTAGGCACTTCCGGATGCAACCGATTTATGAACGCGCCACCACCCGGCTTTTGTAGGTTCACCCTTGAGCAGGCTTTTGATTTGCTCACAAAATGTGAACAAAGAGCGAAATTCGCTGATGAAAAATAGAGCATCACGCAATCGCTGCGATGTGCAGAACACCCGCACAAAGAGAAACTTAAAAACGAAAAAGAGAAAGATCTGTACACCAAAGAGTCACCTTGAAGAGCCACTTTTTTGTGCCTCCTCTCACTGGCAAACAGGGAGGAAGGCGAATCAAACTACAATTCAGATTGATCGGAAGAACGTTTTTAAAATGATTTAAATGTTGCTGCCATTGACACCGCTTTTGTAAATTTATCAGTGCTAAACCGTTTACTTAGTCACCGGGGTGTTATCCTTTTTGTGAGATCACGGATATAGGTGTGCGTGGATGATCGCTAAAGACTCGAGCGTTTGCATGTTAACGTGCTTGTCGCGGGTGCTAGCGTGCATGTAACTTTACGTGCACAAATTCGTTCTTATAACCGTGTGTCCATTTGCATATTCGCGCGAATTTTTAAATGATCACGCGCGTATCGTGAATCTAATACTTCATTTTTAGCGCCTGGTTCAGATGCCAGAAGAGAGTAAGTTAAGAGTAGATTTAGAGTAGGTAATGTAGCCATGTGATGTCTAGTGAATATGAGCATCAATTTTTTGGTCCACCTGAAAGCATGAGTCTATGCTGCTAAGACCGAAGGCAGAAATTTCCGGAAGTGACCGAAGCACTATTGCGCGAACATGGGCAATGGTAGGGCTTGTAGGTTTTCACTTGGTACCGCGTTAATAAGGGACCATTCATAAATTACGTAACGCTTTTAGGGGGGGGGGGGCGGTGGTAAGCAGGGGTAGGACAAATTGTGACATGTTTGACTGTGCTGAAGCATTCACTTAATCATCGAGCTGTTTTCACGTTTGCGAGCCCGCGGGATTTGGTATGCGTGGATGATCGCGAATGTCTTAAGGGTTTGTATGGTAACGTGCTGAATACTAGAACAAAGTGAAATTCCCCATATCACTAGGATTCCCGGTCTTGTCGCCATGAGACGCGTTGTTTAGTAGATATGAGCGTCGTTTTTTTATTGGTTCAACTGAAGGCATGGACCGATGCTACAAGGGTCAAGGGTAGGGATTTTCGTACGTTGAGACCGCGTTTATGAGTTTCACGTTCGGTATGGATCGAAAAAAATCGATGACCGTCCATACTAAAATCGCTAGCGGTGATGAAAACAAAGCAACAGTTTCACGTTCACATTACCAAAGAGTTTTCATGCTTTCGAGATCGCAGACGTAGTTGTGCGTGGGCGAGGCTCATGTATTTGAATGTTAACGTGTTTGTCGCGTCTGCTAGCGTGTGTATAACTTCGCGTGGATAAATTCTTTTTTATAACCATGTGATCATTCGTATATTTGCGTGGTGTACTTAAAGAATGTCGAATATGTCGCTATGGAATCTGTTGTTTAGTGAATATGAGGCATACAGTTTTCCTTGAAAAAGGCCGCCAAAAACGGTCGAAACGTTGGATAATTCAAAACCAAGTCGTTTGATTTATATATACAAGACTTAGAAAGCCAATCATTAAGCAGAAATCATCACAGTCGAACAACAAATATGAGGCATAGGATAGAGACTTCCGAATCATGATCGCGCGAGCTCGACATCGCGTTTGTTAATTTGTAGGTGCTATAACGTTCACTTAGTTACTTAATGTTGTTATATCTTGGGCGTTAATATTCTGGATGATTTTTCATTTTCGCTATTGTTATCAGGATTGTGTTATTGTGGAGACTACTAGTGCTTGTACGTTTGAAATGAGAGAGATTGCGGGAGAATATGCAATTGATTGTGTTAGTGAGTGTAAGAATGGATCTAATTTATGATATATAGTAAAGGAAAAATAACATTCCGAATATAGGAAGGTGCCAAGTGATTAGCTGCGTTGGGAAATTAATTGTACCTCAATTTATCCAATTCGATCTTCAATGAATCGAATCGAATGCTCGAATGGAACACCCGAAAAAAGTGACCAACAAACCCTATGAAAGGCTACCCATTATTCTTCCTCTCGACGTCTCCGTCGTCTTCCGTCTTCTGTCTTCCGTCTTCCGTCTTCCGTCTTCCGTCTTCCGTCTTCCGTCTTCCGTCTTCCGTCTTCCGTCTTCCGTCTTCCGTCTTCCGTCTTCCGTCTTCCGTCTTCCGTCTTCCGTCTTCCGTCTTCCGTCTTCCGTCTTCCGTCTTCCGTCTTCCGTCTTCCGTCTTCCGTCTTCCGTCTTCCGTCTTCCGTCTTCCGTCTTCCGTCTTCCGTCTTCCGTCTTCCGTCTTCCGTCTTCCGTCTTCCGTCTTCCGTCTTCCGTCTTCCGTCTTCCGTCTTCCGTCTTCCGTCTTCCGTCTTCCGTCTTCCGTCTTCCGTCTTCCGTCTTCCGTCTTCCGTCTTCCGTCTTCCGTCTTCCGTCTTCCGTCTTCCGTCTTCCGTCTTCCGTCTTCCGTCTTCCGTCTTCCGTCTTCCGTCTTCCGTCTTCCGTCTTCCGTCTTCCGTCTTCCGTCTTCCGTCTTCCGTCTTCCGTCTTCCGTCTTCCGTCTTCCGTCTTCCGTCTTCCGTCTTCCGTCTTCCGTCTTCCGTCTTCCGTCTTCCGTCTTCCGTCTTCCGTCTTCCGTCTTCCGTCTTCCGTCTTCCGTCTTCCGTCTTCCGTCTTCCGTCTTCCGTCTTCCGTCTTCCGTCTTCCGTCTTCCGTCTTCCGTCTTCCGTCTTCCGTCTTCCGTCTTCCGTCTTCCGTCTTCCGTCTTCCGTCTTCCGTCTTCCGTCTTCCGTCTTCCGTCTTCCGTCTTCCGTCTTCCGTCTTCCGTCTTCCGTCTTCCGTCTTCCGTCTTCCGTCTTCCGTCTTCCGTCTTCCGTCTTCCGTCTTCCGTCTTCCGTCTTCCGTCTTCCGTCTTCCGTCTTCCGTCTTCCGTCTTCCGTCTTCCGTCTTCCGTCTTCCGTCTTCCGTCTTCCGTCTTCCGTCTTCCGTCTTCCGTCTTCCGTCTTCCGTCTTCCGTCTTCCGTCTTCCGTCTTCCGTCTTCCGTCTTCCGTCTTCCGTCTTCCGTCTTCCGTCTTCCGTCTTCCGTCTTCCGTCTTCCGTCTTCCGTCTTCCGTCTTCCGTCTTCCGTCTTCCGTCTTCCGTCTTCCGTCTTCCGTCTTCCGTCTTCCGTCTTCCGTCTTCCGTCTTCCGTCTTCCGTCTTCCGTCTTCCGTCTTCCGTCTTCCGTCTTCCGTCTTCCGTCTTCCGTCTTCCGTCTTCCGTCTTCCGTCTTCCGTCTTCCGTCTTCCGTCTTCCGTCTTCCGTCTTCCGTCTTCCGTCTTCCGTCTTCCGTCTTCCGTCTTCCGTCTTCCGTCTTCCGTCTTCCGTCTTCCGTCTTCCGTCTTCCGTCTTCCGTCTTCCGTCTTCCGTCTTCCGTCTTCCGTCTTCCGTCTTCCGTCTTCCGTCTTCCGTCTTCCGTCTTCCGTCTTCCGTCTTCCGTCTTCCGTCTTCCGTCTTCCGTCTTCCGTCTTCCGTCTTCCGTCTTCCGTCTTCCGTCTTCCGTCTTCCGTCTTCCGTCTTCCGTCTTCCGTCTTCCGTCTTCCGTCTTCCGTCTTCCGTCTTCCGTCTTCCGTCTTCCGTCTTCCGTCTTCCGTCTTCCGTCTTCCGTCTTCCGTCTTCCGTCTTCCGTCTTCCGTCTTCCGTCTTCCGTCTTCCGTCTTCCGTCTTCCGTCTTCCGTCTTCCGTCTTCCGTCTTCCGTCTTCCGTCTTCCGTCTTCCGTCTTCCGTCTTCCGTCTTCCGTCTTCCGTCTTCCGTCTTCCGTCTTCCGTCTTCCGTCTTCCGTCTTCCGTCTTCCGTCTTCCGTCTTCCGTCTTCCGTCTTCCGTCTTCCGTCTTCCGTCTTCCGTCTTCCGTCTTCCGTCTTCCGTCTTCCGTCTTCCGTCTTCCGTCTTCCGTCTTCCGTCTTCCGTCTTCCGTCTTCCGTCTTCCGTCTTCCGTCTTCCGTCTTCCGTCTTCCGTCTTCCGTCTTCCGTCTTCCGTCTTCCGTCTTCCGTCTTCCGTCTTCCGTCTTCCGTCTTCCGTCTTCCGTCTTCCGTCTTCCGTCTTCCGTCTTCCGTCTTCCGTCTTCCGTCTTCCGTCTTCCGTCTTCCGTCTTCCGTCTTCCGTCTTCCGTCTTCCGTCTTCCGTCTTCCGTCTTCCGTCTTCCGTCTTCCGTCTTCCGTCTTCCGTCTTCCGTCTTCCGTCTTCCGTCTTCCGTCTTCCGTCTTCCGTCTTCCGTCTTCCGTCTTCCGTCTTCCGTCTTCCGTCTTCCGTCTTCCGTCTTCCGTCTTCCGTCTTCCGTCTTCCGTCTTCCGTCTTCCGTCTTCCGTCTTCCGTCTTCCGTCTTCCGTCTTCCGTCTTCCGTCTTCCGTCTTCCGTCTTCCGTCTTCCGTCTTCCGTCTTCCGTCTTCCGTCTTCCGTCTTCCGTCTTCCGTCTTCCGTCTTCCGTCTTCCGTCTTCCGTCTTCCGTCTTCCGTCTTCCGTCTTCCGTCTTCCGTCTTCCGTCTTCCGTCTTCCGTCTTCCGTCTTCCGTCTTCCGTCTTCCGTCTTCCGTCTTCCGTCTTCCGTCTTCCGTCTTCCGTCTTCCGTCTTCCGTCTTCCGTCTTCCGTCTTCCGTCTTCCGTCTTCCGTCTTCCGTCTTCCGTCTTCCGTCTTCCGTCTTCCGTCTTCCGTCTTCCGTCTTCCGTCTTCCGTCTTCCGTCTTCCGTCTTCCGTCTTCCGTCTTCCGTCTTCCGTCTTCCGTCTTCCGTCTTCCGTCTTCCGTCTTCCGTCTTCCGTCTTCCGTCTTCCGTCTTCCGTCTTCCGTCTTCCGTCTTCCGTCTTCCGTCTTCCGTCTTCCGTCTTCCGTCTTCCGTCTTCCGTCTTCCGTCTTCCGTCTTCCGTCTTCCGTCTTCCGTCTTCCGTCTTCCGTCTTCCGTCTTCCGTCTTCCGTCTTCCGTCTTCCGTCTTCCGTCTTCCGTCTTCCGTCTTCCGTCTTCCGTCTTCCGTCTTCCGTCTTCCGTCTTCCGTCTTCCGTCTTCCGTCTTCCGTCTTCCGTCTTCCGTCTTCCGTCTTCCGTCTTCCGTCTTCCGTCTTCCGTCTTCCGTCTTCCGTCTTCCGTCTTCCGTCTTCCGTCTGCCGTCTGCCGTCTGCCGTCTTCCGTCTTCCGTCTTCCGTCTTCCGTCTTCCGTCTTCCGTCTTCCGTCTTCCGTCTTCCGTCTTCCGTCTTCCGTCTTCCGTCTTCCGTCTTCCGTCTTCCGTCTTCCGTCTTCCGTCTTCCGTCTTCCGTCTGCCGTCTGCCGTCTGCCGTCTTCCGTCTTCCGTCTTCCGTCTTCCGTCTTCCGTCTTCCGTCTTCCGTCTTCCGTCTTCCGTCTTCCGTCTTCCGTCTTCCGTCTTCCGTCTTCCGTCTTCCGTCTTCCGTCTTCCGTCTTCCGTCTTCCGTCTTCCGTCTTCCGTCTTCCGTCTTCCGTCTTCCGTCTTCCGTCTTCCGTCTTCCGTCTTCCGTCTTCCGTCTTCCGTCTTCCGTCTTCCGTCTTCCGTCTTCCGTCTTCCGTCTTCCGTCTTCCGTCTTCCGTCTTCCGTCTTCCGTCTTCCGTCTTCCGTCTTCCGTCTTCCGTCTTCCGTCTTCCGTCTTCCGTCTTCCGTCTCCCGTCTTCCATCTTCCGTCTTCCGTCTTCCGACTTCCAGTTTCCATCGTCCGTCTTCCATCTTCCGTCTTCCGTCCTCCGTCTTCCGTTTTCCTTTTTTCGTCTTCTGTCTTCTATATGATTAAAATACATCAAATTAGAGTCGAATTTACTGTGCAATCCAAAAACGATAGATATTTTTATGACAAATCTGTTAAAACGAAACCTCGAGTAAACGTATATTTCAGAAAAAAGAGGATTTTGAAAAACGCGTGCTATGTCGCAAATTTCAAGAATCCCCAAAAATTCAATTCCTTAGTTGTATAGAAATGGAATCGAGAAAGACGTGAGAGAAGGCAGACTGATTCTATCATTGCATCTGCGACAACAGTCCTAATTCAAAACATATTTAAAATGACCGTTAAGGCGGATGATCAATTGTTTTTGTGTGTTATGTCTGTTAGTCTGTGATATAATTAATACATGACGTGTCAAAAAGTGTTTTGTTATATATGTAATCACACCAAACAGTTATTTCCAACACAATATTTTTTCTTGAACAACGTCGTTCCTCCATTATTCCAGAAATGGCTCACCCTTCAATTCCTCAAATGGTTAAAGATTAGAACCAGTTTGCACCTTATACAAGTCGACAGTTATTGTTATTCCCAGAACAGATTACTGAACTAATTATCCTACGAATAAATTTACTCAAGGATTATTACTGCTGAGGTATAACTTCGAGCTACTGTTTTCTTATGCGACTAACTTTTCGTGAGTTCTTACATATTTCAACTAGTTTCACGAAGCAATTACTTCCCATGTACTACGAATCACCGGAACTGGTTTACCTGAACTCGTTTCGCTTTATATATTTCTTCTACGGATAAATTAGGGTCGATTTCGTTTAAATGTTTCACTCGTTCCCGAAACATCCCGACACCCAAGTGATATAATTGCTGACCTAAACCTAGCAAAATTGACTCGCTTTTTACCACGACCTCGGCCACAGCACTCGAATATCTGTAATCCGATTTGTTTCACTTGTTGAACAACCCACTCACCGGAACCTCCCCCTTCCTGTACAAATGTATATAGGTATTTGCGTTTCGTGTCTGACCTTCAGTATAAATCTTGCTAGCAGTAGGTGGCTGGAAGGGGCCTTTTATATCTGTTCCCCGTTTGATAAGCCGCAGCTATAAGCTAAAAAAATACTTTGCCCGGCGTTATCCCGGTTCCACGTAAAAACATCAAAACGAGTAGAACGTGGTGTGCTTCATACACACACACACCCTCTACTGGATAAGGTGGTCGTGCCAGTCGCTCGGAATGAGTCAAAAAGCGAACCGTAATAATTTTTGAGCTCGAGGAAAATTTTCACAAATTCATACGGTATTCATGGGGGTATTTTACCGAAATTACCTGGTATAAATAATAGGGCAGCGTTTCGCGTGTCAGCCTGAGTTGAGGGCATCCATTCATTCCGTTTCCCCAAACCGCTCGGAAAGCGGCCGCTCATCATCACTCCCCTGAGTTCCACCTGTTCGGTTTTACCAATGTGTATATATATTAATAAAATAGTGAACTCTGAATTAAACAATTAATATTTAAAATCTAATTTATAACTGTATGCAAAACTTTTCGCAGCGCCGACCAGAGTATTTTCTTTCCGAAGCATTCTTGTTTGCATCCCAAGATGGAACAGTGATAGAAAATGTTTTCCTAACCAGGGTTATCATTCTGATCATAGTCTGGCGAAGTCGGATTGAAGTTTAGAAATGACTAGTTCACTAAACAGAAATAATAATTTCCTCTGATACTCGTGGCCTAAATTAGATTGAATCAAACTGCGGGGAAAAAGTTGGTCATTACCAGTTCGTTAACGTAATTTGTCCTATTTCTGTACTAACTGTACTGCGAGTTAAACCACTATGTGTTTGGTCGCCGCCGCCGTCGGGTGCCGGTGACGTCAGATCCGGTCTGAAGCTTGCCGTCTCTTTGACTTCTTCACTTTTGCGGCAATGATAACCAGAGCCGTAGGAGCTTTGCGGAAACATATTAATTAATCTCATTTCTGGGGATGATTTTATGAGAGCTACGTGCGGAAGCACCAGCAAATGGGAATGATCTGGTCGTGTACTGTCTGATGAATGGGGTTTGGGGACACGGTCGAGGAAAGTTTTTCGATTAAAAGTGAGGAAGTGATACGGTTTATTTTTGTTTTGTTGCCGGGGATTGTACGATTTATGACAAAGGCATTTTTAATGGTAACTGATTGGGGTTTAATGGCTCCGGGGAGATTTTGTCATAATGGCGCACGTGGTGCTAGGCAGCAGGCAATGGAGGGAATTTTGACTGTTTCTATGAGCAGGTGATTTTGAAGGAAATACTCGAACCGAGAAACCTTTCTTTTCAAACAAGCATCTAAGAAATTAGAAACTTTCCATAATGCCTCTTTGTGTGAATTCAAGCTATATTTAATATAAAAGGATTTTAAATCCAACAATAATTTTGTTTATAGTAGAAAAACCTTTCACTCTATTCTATCTAGCGTCAAGGAATCGAATCGATGTAGGATCATTGAACGCGAATTCATGGCAAAGAATCGCAAGTTTGATTATAGCACTAATATAATTGTGGTACACGTATAATAACTGAGCGGGGTTTGCCGATGGGAAAATTACCCAGGAATGCATCGCAAGGCCTCTGTCATTCTGAAATGGGTCATTGGAAAATCAGTAGAGCTAACACCTACTACATCCCAAGAGTTATTTGCGTGGGTTGGTAGGACCCTATGCACTTTTTCATAAAACCACTGCCATCCAGACGGATTAACACACACTCACAGTACTTCTTGCTGACATCCTCACTCCGATTCCGAACGCCAATGAGCAGTCGGAAGGGCATGTGATGTAACATTACCGAGGAAAATGAATCCCAGAAAAAACCGCACCAGGAATCTCTGCACCAAATTTGAACCAAACCGGACAAGTTTAACTAACGGACCAACGTGTTGCAAGTGAAAAGAAGACAGATAGTTACTTACAACTTTACCGAAGACTGCAAATCAATCCACCTTCGTTAGAAGAAGTTATTGAACTTTTGAAGAAAAGTTGTCTGAGTCAGTTTTGCATGGGGCCTATCAGCACATGATGATGGAACAGTGGTCATCTATCAATTAGATAATTTTAGTTCTATATTTCACTACATGGAGGCCGTCAACACTAACTCGTCGCTGTTGTGCTATCTTATGACAAGCGCCATTTAGCACATTTCGAGAAAAACGATTTTTAAAGTTTGAGATTGAATGTCTTGAAACTTATAAACGCTATAAACAATCCAAAGACGACAATTGATGATTCTACCTATTCTGCATTAATCTCTCAAATATTACGAAGATCGGTTGACTATGTTGCGAGTTTTTACTATGAATGTAAACAAAAGTCGCACTCACACGTGTCATAGGCGTATATTGATGACAAAATTTGTATGACGTGTCATAATCGTGCATGGAAAATTTTCCATAGAAAAAAATCATCAATTTTTAACTTTTATTCATATCTTTGCATTCATATAGTCTATAAACAATCGGTGAAATGCATTTTGAAGGAAATGAGTCAGGGAATCTAGAAAAAATTGTTATTTTTGGTTACAGTGTTGCCAAATATCCTTTATTGCCAGTTTAAAACTAAAACTGTGTTTTTCTAACAACTGGTGTAATTTTCCTTTGAAAATGCCATTGTGTTTCTCAGACATTTTTACACATAAAAACATCTAAACCTTCAATATAACTTGTGCAAATCCCTAGATACGGTGGTTTGAAGCAAAGAACTCAAAATTTCTCATCATGTTTCACGCTATATCTAAGTAACCAAGTAGAATTTCAAAATTCTGAAAACGCCACTTTGTAGAGATTTTTCAAACAAGTAATGTGGCATATCTAACTTACTTTACCCCAAAATGGCGTTTGTCATAAGATAGCACAACAGCGACGAACTATTAAAAGAAGATAGATAGACTATGGTCCTGTTCACAAGAATTACTGGAAACGGCTTGTTCTCTAACTTTGTAGAAGACACTTAATGTCCATCTCTCTCCGTTGAAAAGTTTGTACTGGCGCCCTCTATGTGGTGGAATGTAATACTAAAACTTCTAGTTAAAAGATGACTCATATCATGTACTAAAATTCCAAAAATACTATTCAGCCAAACTCAATTAAAATTTCGCAATAAAATTAAACTCATCGGAATCGACTAGTAGTTCACCGCTGATAGGCCACGTGCAAAACTAACTCAGATATCACTTCATTGAACGTTTCATAACTCCTCCTAAGGAAGTTGGTTTGTTTTGCAGTCTCAGACAAAGTTGTAGACAATGATATTATCTTTCTTATTTTCACTAGCAGGAATTTTTTTTTATAATTCGTTTATTTGACACGGCTCATAGCGGTAGCTTAACGGAGCCGTGGATCTTTTATACGTTTACAATACATGTAAAAATAAAAATACAAACAAGAATTACTTAATTGGATCTCGTGCGCGCAACTTTTTATTGTGAGCGGAGACCTTTTTTCGCGTGGTCTGTTGGCAAACAGCGTCAGGTGGGTCATTTAATTCTCTCTTGTTTTTCACGTCCCTGTCGAAGCTGGCTTGGTGTCCGGGATCTCCCGATGTTCTCCCTTGCTTCTTGCACAGAAAGTTACAGAAGCTGGTGCTGCTGCCAAAGGCAAGGGAGCCGCCGGTGAACCGATCTCGTAGATGTTTGCTGGATACACTCCTGGAAAGAATCATTCTTAACCAGCTGACGAAATGCACGGAGGGCGAGCGCGGATTCTTCAAGATGCAGTTCGGATTCCGCTAAGGCGCATCGAAATTAGATGCAAATCGAACAGTGCTCGAGAGTCCGAAGGAAGCATATAAACGAAGAGAAGATCGATACTGCGCTGTGGTAACGATAAGTGTGGAGAATCTGTTTAACAGCGTCAGCTGGGGGGCCATCGTCGCAGCGCTGCACAGAATGAGGGTCCCCGACAATCTATGCTAGATCCAGAAGAGTTAAATCAAGAGAAAGTGCTGGCTGCACGAGACGATGAAAGGGCAGAAGCCAATGCAAGTGACAGCGTTCCAGTCTCAGTCCAACTCTTTGGAACGGGATGTACGATGGTGTCTTGACATTGCGCTTGTTCAGGAAAGTGAAAATCGTGGATCCCGTGGACGACGTGTCACTAACGGTGATGGGTGAGACACTTGAAGCAAGCTCAAGCTGCAGATAGCTCACCACAAGACGGTGGTATTGTTGGCCAGCAACTGCATAGCAGTTTAGCGGATGCAGATCGACATCGGAGAGAACGTGATTGCATCGAAGCGTGCACTGAAGCAATCGGGAGTGATAACCGGTTGAGCTTCAACCGGTTGAGCTTCAACAACCACTTCGACTACGCCTGCGAAAAGTCGGTGAAGGCAACGAACGCATTAGCGAGGATCATGCCAAACATCGGTGGCGCGAGACGTCTGTTATCTAGTGTTTCGTCATTGATGCTGCGATATGAAGTTCTCACCTGGGGTGCGGCGCTGAAAACCATACAGAACTGCGAAAAGTTGAACAGAACGTTCCGGCTGATGGCCGTACGAGTTGCGAGTACGTACAAAACAATATCGTGAGAGGCAGTATGCGTTATCGCTGGGATGATCGCCATTTCTGGAGAGCTATAATCAGAGAAACACCACAATCGTGAGAAAGATGGTGAGAATCGATACAATGGCGAAGTGGCAGCAGCAATTGGACCATACTGAGGACGGAAGGTAGACCTACTGGCTCATTCCAAACCAGTCGACGTGGGTCAATAGAAAGGAGAGGTGAACTTCCACCTGACACAGGTCCTGTCGGGGCACGGCTGCTTCAGGAAGTTTCTTCATTGGTTTGGGCACGCAACGTCATTATTGTACTTGGAGTGTGAAACGTCGAGAAGACACCGCAGCATGTGGTCTTCGAATTTCCAAGATTCGAAGAGACGCGCAGGGAGTGGGTTGAAACGGAAGGACTGGACATCAACCCGGATAATGTCGTCTACAGAATGAGAAGCGACGTAAACACGTGGAATGCGGACAAAAGAATGGTGACGCAGATCATGACCGCCTTAGAGCGGGGATGGCGTGATAAAAAGCGAGCAACGGTTTCGGGAGAGCAATCACCGCCGAGAAACTTTTCGCCGCAGTAGGCTAGATCCACCGGCGGGAACTAGTCGAGTAGACTGCGACAGAGCATCGAATATGAATCGTCGGGGCTCCAGCGAACCGGATGCCACGCTCCACTCGGAATCGCCGGACCGACCACGGCACCCTACCGATTACCCCGAAAAAAATATAGTGAAAGTACAATACGTAGTTAACCATCTACAAAACGCTCATTAGACCGTTTGTTCTCTTATGTTACAAAACCTGGACTATGCTGGCGAAGGACCAGCGCAAGAGCTGACATCAATTAGAGGTTATGGGTGCCTTCTTGATCTAGTTATTTTCTGTCGGCCTACTTCCGCTACGAGGCCAAATACCGACGAGAGAGAGGTGACTCCACGATATAGACTAAATATTGACCCATCAACACATGGGCCGCGGACCAACGGCTTTACTTCCTCCGAAGGAAGACGGGACCACGGATTTTTTTATGTGTAAAGTAGTGTGCATAGTTTCAGAAATTGTTCGAATAATCGGGTCAATATCCTGTAAATTTCAGAAAAGCTTCCAATCCACAAAATGCAATAAAATAAATTGTACTACGATATGAGAAGGGACTGATGTTTTTATAAACTAGTCTCTTTCTTAGTTTCTCCCTTTAACTACATTGAATTAACTAGAGATTAGTAAGTACGAAAACTTAAGAAAATTTAAAGCTATAGTGCTCAAATGAGAACAAGAATTTTAAATACTTGAATCGGAAAACTTGAAGTAGCAGGGTCATTAATATGTCCAAAATTTAACGGATTAATATTTTGTCTTCTGCTGGTTGGAGTCGAGCTTAGGAAGAGTTACTGTCAGTCGCTCTAGTCTACCAACATGCCAAAGGACTTGTCCCTCTTTACAAAAGTAAGAAAAAAATTGGCTCAGTAGTGTCTTGCTCTGATTAAACTTACCGAAATTTTCCTTCTCATTTTTGGCGTAGCTCTGGCCGTTGCGAGGAATGATCACCGTCAGCAGGACGCACAACACCTGAAACCACCGGAACCTGCTGCTGATACTGTTACTAGAACTGACGATCCCCTTTCGGCTGCAGCACCCGAGAAAACACTTCGGCCTGAATTCCCAGCTAATGGATGGAGCTACTAGTAGACGCAAAGCAAGATGTCGCAGAACATCATTACCGGCGCGATTAATGGTCATTGTTGGCGAAATGGGACATTTTTGTGATGCTCGCTGTCCGAATGCATGCTTCCGTCGTGGCAGTCGGTAGCGATATACTCATCGGTTTCGGGTAGCCTGGCTTTTGGGGCTTGGACTCGTTTTGTGAACTGTGCTGCAACAGTGATCGGTTGACATGACATGAAGTGATTTCGTCGTCGGATTTAATATTATAAATATTCAGTGTCTGAATTCGCCTGGAATAGAGAGAAGAGAAAAGAAAAAATATAGCATAGATCTAATACTGATGACTCAACTGTAGGTCTATTGTACCTGGTCCACACCTTGTTCTTATTCGCAAAAGTCTTGTAAAGCCGATTTATTCAATTTTCAATTCAATTTTGTGTAAATCAAACAGATTTGAGTCTTACCTACAACAGACGAATTTTTAGCCTAAGCATAATCTATTTCGTAAAAAATTGCTTAAAAGAAAAAAACATTTTTTGACATCGTCTCCGAAATTCTCTAACTTTACACGTGCATGAAGAAACCATCGAAAAACCGAAATTCTTCAAACAAGTCCACACGAAATGACAAGATCAAACACCTTTCGGCTGGAAGGGAAAAGTTTTTGCTTCTTTTCGTCCCAACCAACCGTCAAAACCACATCAAAGCATAGCAACGTGGAAAAGTTTGTAATCTGTTACTTTGCTTTGAACTTTTGCTGCGTTTTGTTGGCCATCAGGAATCAGAAATGAAAATGTGGTCCATTTTGCACGTTAAAATATTTGTGCGCCTTCCGGTGGTGGGTGTAAAGGGCGGGAAGGTACGCCCGGGAAGCATTTCTTCCGTTCTCAAATCACCGCTGGCCGGGAGATGTGTCCACAAAAGGATGATGAGAGCCAGTAACAATGACGGTCGCTAAAATCTTTGACATTTTTTGTGACCGGTTGTTGATAAGTTCAAGAATCGAGTCTCCAGCTAGGTCGGGGTAGAAAAAGCGTAGGTTCATCACGAATATGTTCGAGTGGGTTTCGCTTCCTCCGCTTACTCGTCCATCAAATTGCCAACTTGGTTTGTTCTAATCCATCTCATTTTTACTTTTTTATTTGGAATACAAAGTTCGAGCAAACAAATGAAGCTAGGAAGCACAGATGTTTGCCTGGCCCCTCGAGCTATTAGGGCAAGCGTCATGGCGTATATGTTGTACACGGAAAGCCGTTCGGTGACTAAAAGAACGAAACAACTGAAAAATTAGAAAAGTTGTAAAATTGGATTTGGTTTTGATTGTTGCAGTGGTTTCCAATGGTTAAAAATCACTTATTTTTGGGTCATCGAATGGGGTGAAAATCAACGAAACCGATCTTAGACGTCCAGGAGTAGGACGAAAAGAAATATATTATTTAAGAACATGTTTCGTGGTTTTTCGGAAGTGGGTCAAGCTCAACGCAGAGCTCGAGTAAATTGTTGCTTAACTCAACAATGAATCAAGTAACTGAACACATGTGGCGACAAGACAGGGGAGAATGCCGCATCGAGGTCGGATTGTATTGGACCCAACAATTGAAACCGGTGAGTATGGTTGCGGTACCGAAAATCCGGGAATACCGACCAATTTTTGGTACCGAAATATCGGTAGTAAATATAATAAGTACCGGTATTTTCGGTAATATGTAAAACTTTCTATAATGTAAATATCTAATCTCGAGCTAAAACTTGACGAGAACTAAATTACCATCACCTCCAGAAATCTATCTTGTAATAATGGGAGTTAAATGACATATTCATCAGTAGAATGACTCAGTGTAATATATGATATCAAATCGGGCAATAAAGTTAATATTTTTTGTTTACTAATGTGCAATCTAATTTAGGGCCCTCAGAATTGACATGAAATGGTATATGTTATGAAGAGAACGCAAATTTTAAAGTACAACGAACTCACGTACGGCAAGTGTATCGTTTGTTTCGTTACGAGTTTTTTTTAAAAAAAGCTAAACGACTTTCTTTGGTTTATTACGAATCGGCTTCATTAGGCAAACGAATTGTTCGCTGAAATATACGAATGTTTTTATAATATTTACGAGCACCATTCATCAAACCGTCAACGTCAAAAGAGCTTCAATAGAGGTAGAATCTGGTGTCAGAGGGTGCGCGTAGCGTAGTTGGTAAATCGATTGTCTTGTACGCAGCGCACCTGGGTTCGAGTCCCGAACCCGCACATAGGGTTAGAAATTTTTCGTAAGAGATTTTTCTAACCCGAAGAGGCGAATGATCTTAAGGTTAAAACCTCTATAACCGAAACAAAAAAAAATATGGTGTCATTGTTGGTATTCGTCAGATAATTGTTGATCATTACGTCACTCAAACAGTCAGAAACCGTCGGTTTCCAGAACCTCTTTCGCGTCCGGTAGATCCAGCATCCAGACCAGTACGGATTCGATCGGGTTTAGTTGAGTCATCGTGAATTGTTCGTTGGTTTTGCTATGCTATTTGTTCATAGTGTAAGTAGGGGTTTGCCCACTACTCGGGTTCTCATTTGCCTGGCGGACCTTTCTTTTCAGGGCGGCCTAGGCGCCTCTACAGAATTTCGGATTTTAGTAACAATAAAAAAAGGTAAACAAAACAAAATAAATTACTAAATTTACCGACTTTTATTCTCCTCCTCTATAGGGTAAGGTGGGGCAAATCCGACCTAGTAAATGGTTTTGGCTGTAATATGCTCATTTTACATCGGATCAAGTAGTTTTACATGCCAAATTAAAGCTTAGACTTCTGGGCAACTTTCTATAAATAGCTCAATATTCGTATCTTAAGAAAGTTTTGAGATACAAGCGTTTTACGAAAACATTTATTTTTGCTGTTTTCAAAAATGATGGGGTAAACCCGACCGCCTATGTTTTTGGTTGATTTAGTACAGATATTACCCAAATTTTATAGTTTTTCGATGATAAATCAATAAATGTTATGTTATTGAATTGTAACATGAAGAAAATGGAAGTCAATGTCAATCTTGGAATGTCAAGATCACGAGCAGTAGCACGTAGAGATATTGCACTTGCATCGGAACAATTGTTCGACGAATACTACATTCATCACGTTTTTGTGTCTTTCGTTTAAAATTATGAACCATTGTGCAAAAAAATAATAAATAATAACAATAAAAATATATTTCAATTTGATAAAAAAACATTTTCTTAGCAAAAAAGCGGTCGGATTTACCCCACCATTTAGAGGTCGGATTTGCCCCACCGCGTCATTTTTCATTACGATGCCAATAAAAAAAAATATGAAAAAAGTTGGAGTAAATTCATCCATGCACTTTGTAGGACTTTAATCAAAGAATCTAAATCCACTTACATTTTTTTTATGCAATCACTTTAACATTCAAAAATATCCTGTAGCCAATGATGCACAAAAATCAAATCAAAAGTTGTAAAAACACACTTATTGTCGTTTGAGCATCTCAATGTAGACTAATAAAATGCTGCCGTGACACCATTATGATTATTTTCGATGCTCTACACGACAACAGTGATATTAGTTCGCTTAGTGCTTCCGAATCGCGATAACAGAGGGGGGTCGGGTTTACCCAACGGTCGGATTTGCCCCACCTTACCCTACTGTAAACTACTGCTATTGATGATGGCGAAAGGTGAAGGTTTATCCGACCGGCCGGGATTCCGACGGCCGTGTTCTCCTGCTGGTACCGTTGGCTGTATCGCAGCGGTCCTTTACAATTAGCCAGGGAGATGAGCAAGGCTCTTTTGTTGGAACCTCCCTAGCGACGGGGCGATTAATCGCCGGGTCCACTCACTCCCCGTGAATGGCCCAGGTAGACACCGCAGTGACCTACCTCAGGGGGAACCTTTGTCTGCCCTGCTTCGTTTTCCTTTGCGATTAACTTAGGCTCGTTCGACTGATCTTCCATAGTGAGAACGGCACTGGTGTCACTTGGGTCCTTTTTATTTAGCCGGAGAAACGAGTGGCTCCTTGGCGGTTAGCTTCCCGTCTCGGCGACCCTACACCAGGACTTTTTGTATGCCCGGACCACACACCGATCCACTGACGAATTTCACTTGCCGTCACACGCGCGCACTGAACTTTTGTTACGGTGGCGGGAAACTGTCCCGAAAAGAAGAAATAGCTTTCGAACGTCTGTTCGTGGCTGTGGTCCGTCGCTTTCTTCTTTTTACGATGGCCGCCTTTTTCACTCGACCAAAACAATGCACCGCCGCATAGCTGTCAATGCTAAGGTACAGCATAGTCAGCAATCACTTTTGCAGAGAGAGGAGAGCGGTTACCTAACTAAACCCTATGTTATGTATACTCAAATGTTTAGAAAAATTGCTACACCTATCTGATTTAACAAAATCGTTCACAAACAAAAATATAAACAGAATTTAACGTAAAAAGCGAACGATCATATGGAACAGTGGTGAGCATAAGTAACGTAAACAATACACTCTACGGAGAGAGTACGCACAAATAGGTATATTTCCACCCAGTGCTAAATTGTTACCCTGACGGGTTACAATAGCACAATCTTTCTAGTCCTCAATAGTGGTGAGAAGGTTGAAATAAAATCGATTTTGCCTCCTTTAATTAAAAAAAATCGGTGTTGTCAAACACATCGATCCAAAAAGGTCGAATAAAAAAATAGTGTGCTAATAAATACAAAAGCTTTTCTAAGAATAACAAAAATTAATTCGTGCGACCAACGAAATCGTTCATAATATACATTTATTGACACAAAAGATACATATCGTTTCATTCACGAAAAAAATCGTTATCAATGATAACATTCGTGCAATGTACACTAAATATGTAAAATTTTCGAAATCTTTTGTTCACCAAGCGGGCATTTCTTCAGTTCAAGAAATGAACGAAACCTACTATTTACAATGCACAAAAATATTTCGTTGTAGAAAACAACGAATGAACTCGTGCATTGTACGATCAATTTCATTATATTTACGAATTTATATTTTCAGTGAAAGGATCGGTTCACTAGGTAATTTTTTACGCGATGCAATTTAGAGTGTTTAGTAGTTAACTGTCACTTACTTAGGGGCCATCCATATACCACGTGGACAATTTAAGGGGTGGATAGGGGTAACGAGAAAGTCCACGCTTGTCCACGGGTATGGGGGTAGGGGTATGGGAAATGTCCACGTGTACTTTGCATTAAATTTTTGTCGTATATAGGAAAGTGAAACAAATTTGTATCGTCATTTGTGTAAGCGTCTGATTACATTCAAATTTTTCAAGATTTTGTAATAGCCAAAGCGCTTATTATAGCATAGTGTGTGAATGAGCAGGCCTTCATATAACCTGCCAACTCAAGAATTTTTCAATCTATCTATATCAACTTTGAGTTAATATGATGAATCTTTAAAACTTAAATGAGACATTTCCATGGAAATTTCTCAAAGAGATTCTATAATACCCATGCAACTAAAAGTTCGGAAAATACCTAAAAAGCACACTTCAAAGCTCATACAAAGTGCTTAGCGAACCTTCAAGCTGCTTAAGGTTTAATGGAACTTGAATGCTGCTTAAGCCGTAATTAGAACACGAAACTTATCGCAGAGTTACCTAAAACGAGAAGCTTATGAAGCTCCCTTATACGAACTTTTGGTTTGGTGTTCTCTGGTTAAAGTTTAAACAAAAGTTTCATCAAGTAAGTTTAACATATTGGGAAATTTTCTTTTAGAATTGAAGACCCATTTTTATTTATAAAATTACCCAAACAAAATTTTGGAAAGTCCACGTGGGGTAGTGGTATAGGAATAGTCCACGCTTGTCCACGGAGGGGAAGGAGGGGATCAAAAATGAAGATTTTTCGTCCACGTGGTATATGAACGGTCCCTTAGCACAACCAGTAGTTAGCATAACAATACATAAAGCGCTCCCGTAATGATTGTTTAGTATCATTTCGTTTGTGTGCTATGGAAATAACAGTTTTCCATTATTGATTTCTTAATATTTATACTATTAGTAAAAGTCATAATACGTTAGCAATCACAACTATACATAAGAATGGTACCTGCTACAGAAAAAGTAAATTGCAGACAAATAAGATTTGGTATTTTATTCAAATGGGAACATAGACGCATTAGCAAGTCGTTATACACACTCAATTCGGTTCGGTAATTTCCCAACAGCTGTGTAGTCAGTAAATTTAGAAACTGATACCTCAGTATAGTGTGATTTGTTTGTTGATTTTCAGTGAAATATTTTCCGAGTCTCACTTTTATTGAGATCTCAGTAAAAAAAAGTTTACTGAGATCTTAGGTTTCGGCAAACGATGTGAAAAAAGCTGACATTCGGTAGAAAAAATTAAGTGTGTAGACGGCTACCCGGAGTTCAAGGTGTTTGTTTCACAAATCGTATTAATACTACAAATCGATTTGGTTGGCTATTTTCGGCAAATTTGAGACTAAGAGAAACGAAAGCAATGAAATTGAAAGACGGATAGGTATTCTAGAGCGAATCAGTTATAAACTTAGAACGGAAAACTAGAACTAGGCAGGCTCATATGGGCATGATCGAAAGGAAATGTGAAGAATTTTTTGCCTTCTGCAGAGTAGGAGTTGGGCGTTCCACCCAAGTCTTCCGCATGGTCTATGGTAGAACATAACTCATCATCATGTTTTACCGCCGACGCCGGTAAAACATGATGATGAGTTATGTTCTACCATAGACCATGCGGTAGACTTGGGTGGAACGCCCTACTCCTACTCTGCAGAAGGCAAAAAATTCTTCACATTTCCTTTCGATCATGCCCATATGAGCCTGCCTAGTTCTAGTTTTCCGTTCTAAGTTTATAACTGATTCGCTCTAGAATACCTATCCGTCTTTCAATTTCATTGCTTTCGTTTCTCTTAGTCTCAAATTTGCCGAAAATAGCCAACCAAATCGATACAGTAGAACCTTGCGGCAATTAAAACATAGTAACATAATACTACAAATAATAAATCTCGGTAATACTCGGCAGCCAGCTGCCCAGAACTATTATAGCATGATAATGCTAATGGCACACTTACTAATGAATTTCCCCTTCCTGCGATACATAAGGAGATAGATGCAGAGGATTCCTTGGTCAGCAACATGTATGCTCTTTGCTAGCATAAGCCATTTGAATTTCTGTTGAGAGTAACGCAAGACAATCGTTCGTCCTTTTGCCTTTTGCGGAAACCAAATTTTATATCTGACAGTAAGCCATTTGCTTCACCCCAATTGTCGAGGCGAAATAAGATTATTTTCTCGAACAACTTTCGGATACAGGACAGCATTCCATCGGTCGATACGAGTTGTTGTCGGAGGCTGGTTTTCCTGTTTTTTGGATGGCGATGACCTTCACTTGCCTCTAGTTATGAGGGACAATGTTTCCCTCAACAAACTTATTAAATAAATACAACAAGCATCTCTTGGCAGAGTCTGGTAGATTGTTTAACAAGTTAAATTTGATTCTACATGATTTTATGGTAACCGCAACATATTTATTTCGTGAACTTGTTGACTTTTCTCGTTGAAGAAAAATGTCAACAGGTTCACGAAATAAATTTGATTCTGTCTGGCCCTGAGCCGTTAGCAATATTAATTACGATTGGCAGATGGTCGCTGCCGTGGGGATCAGAGACTACCTTCCAAATGCAATCTAGCCGCTGCGATGTCGAGCAGAGGGATAGGTCTAAGGCGCTCGGACTCGTTGGAGGGGCCGGAAGCCGTGTCATTTCACCCGTGTTCAAAATAGTCTTATTGAAATTGCCGCAAAGCTCATGGATTGAGGTAGACCCAGTATCGTCATGAAGGCAACCCCAGGCCGTACTGTGGGAGCTTAAATCACGTAAAACTAGCCTCGGTGTGGGGAAGAATTCCACAATATCGCAAAGCCGTCGGTGGCTAACTGAGGCTCGGGTGGATAAAGGTGGAAGCAATGCAAAGATCTTTGCCTTTAATTCTGGTTTGGCAAGCGACAACTTCAATGCCTGGTGTCGAGGGGAGGTCGATTGGATTGAAAGAATAGCACTTTTTGATCCCCAAAAGTACTCCTCCATAAGAGTTTTCTCGATCCAAGCGAATAATGTTAAAATCGTAGAAGTGTAGGTCTATTTCTGAAGTAAGCCATGTATCGCATAGTGCAAATGCTTCGCATTTCAAGTTATTTAGTAAGATTTTAAAGGAATCGATTTTCGGGATAATGCTTCTGCAATTTCACTGTAGAACAGTGGTCGAATCCGTGACCTCGTTCGATGAATTAGCCATCAAAGGATACAATCGCTGAATGGAAGGTCCATTTCACAGTGAACTGCATCAAAAATGTTTTTACTGCGGGGAGAAAAATTATTAAGATGCTTTTAAGAGGGTCAGAATATTTAGTGCTGTAAAAATACGGTACACAATGTCAGAGAAATTTATTAAGCCAGCGCTGCTTTCTTTCTCTGGTTGAGATATGGGAACACTTAGGGTTTTTAATGTTCCTGGAAGTGCTGAGAACTTCTTTTCTGAGATTGGGACCGGGAGCGACTTGCTTCGGTTTTGCACGAGTACTTCCTTGAGCTATTATTTTAGGGGGCATGAAGAGACACCTTGTGGCCTTTACGACGAAGCTTGGGAGAGGAAATGTTCTTTCTTTTTCTATTGCTTGTAGGCACAGCAGAAGATGTTCCCTTCCGGGATTCATCACAGTTGCCTTCGTCAGTGGACAAGTTGGTATAGATGTTTGTAGAGGCCGGTGGCGTTTTCGTGTTCGATAGTTTCTTAAGCACTTCTGCAAAAGACCGCTTACAGCGTCTCTGAAGGGAACGCTTTAGATTCTCCTCGCGCTGTTTTTTCGCGGGATTTGCCGGGAGATCATGTAGGTTTCCCCCACAGTAGATACACTTGTCGACATCCCTTCCACAGGAATCATCCTCATGATTCCCACCGCATTTCGCACAACGGGCCTTATTGCTAAAATGAAAAGCTGTATGTCCCAATTGTTTGCAAGTTCATTACCCGCGGCACAAAAAGGCGAACAGATAGACGAACCTTGTCAAAGAGGAGGTAGTTGGGTAGAGCAGAACCGGCGAAGGTCACCCGATAAGAGTCTGAGTTGACGTATGTTTCTTCCCGTCAGTGGTGACTGCTGCTGAATGCAAACGTTTGCACTCCATTGTCTTCAATGGCTTAAGCATGGGGTCTTTGAAATAACCAGTCCCATATTTCAGCAGGTCCTCGCTATTTGGACTCGAATCGGAAACGACCCCACAGACTTCAACCCTGCTAGCTGGTATATACACCCTGTACTGCTTCGTAAAGGGCCTATAGCCAGCCATATCGTTTGCCTGAGTTAAACTCAGCACCCGAAGCTTATCAGGGCGAATTTCCGATATTTCTGTCACAGCCGAATACCGATCCGTCAGAACTCGAGAAATCTGCAGCAGATTCAAACACTTTTTGTCTTTAGTCCGGAAGAAGATCACGAAGGGCCCGGTGGCCGAACTTGGATATACTTTGTGCCGGGGAGACAATTTTGTTTGGACGTCCATCTCACCTTGAGGTGAACCACCGTCAAGGGAAGTCATTTTTCACGGGACAATTGCCCAGTGCACGTTTGTAGGAGAACCAAGAACGGGAAACGTAAAATAATACTCAACTTGTGTATGTAACGGTATCCAAACGGCTTACTAGAAGAACACTGCTTCACTGGTCACTGACTGGCTAACGGTACTCAGAAACACAAAAGAAGGGAAAAAGTACTGAAACCTCGACGACGCGGAGAGTGCGCAAGATAACCTTGAACACGGATTAGCACTATTCTTTATCGCTATACACTGCACGGACTGGCAACAAAACACTTGTGTTTTGACCGACCGCTCGAAAACGAATGAAGTATCTTCTTTAATGGTATCCACTTCTCCGTATTTTGACGTGTGTTGTTTGATAACGCTTTCATTAACTAGTACGCGGTGAAGGGTCATTTGAAAAAAATATTAATTCATTGTTTCAGTTGAAATGCTGGCGAACCTTCTTTCCGTGCACTCTCTGACTTTTAGCATCACCGCCCTCGGCCACGGTGCAGCCAGACTAAACAAAGAAACCTAGTTACTCAATTGGGTTCATCGGTCCTACGCTGCGTAGACGTGAGTCAAAAACTTTATTGGGGCTTTTTTTCCTGTTTTCCCTGAATGTACTTGCTAGCTTTTATTTTTCAAGTGCCATTCCAGGAGCTTATCACGTGTTGGCAGAAGCAAATGGATTGTGTGCCACGTGTATCCCTAATGTGAAACGTGCTTTTCGACAGTACCGCAGTTTTCAGTAATGACCGGTCGGTGAAAATCACGTTCCTGCCCTGGCAATTATGATTTAACATCTGCAGGTACCATTGCTCCATCGAAGAGGATTTTCCAAATGTGGAACTTTTTCGGTTGTCAGATGTCTAGGGAAAATGTTACGTGCTTGCATCGCGTACATAGTATTATGAATTATTTAAGTTCACAATTACCTTTGCTGATTCTATAGTTTTTATATCTTGAGTCAAACATCCATTCCAAACCTCACGAATGGTTTAGTGGATTAATTTAGATTCAATGATGCAGAGTTTTGCGGTCTATTGTCACATCCACAGCCGGTCTCTTCTAATGGCAATAAATGTTGCGTGCGGTATTCCAATAAATCGGTCAGTTTCAATGGTAGTGGATTGTTAATCACATGGTTGAGAAATTTTTAATGTTGGGCCAATTCAAGGTCATCCTCGATCTTTCTTCTTATAGTGCACCCTTCCTACACACGCTTCAGTCTAAGCAACTAATGAGCAACGTTAATGCTCAACCCACGTTGGTTTGCTACGGCTTTTGAGAGGAATTTGTTTAGACATTGTTTATTCCAACAAAAAAATATCGCTATCAGAATGGTACAGCAATATTTAAACAGCAATTTTTAGTTTTAAAAGGCGGATACGAAAATCGTTTTATTCTGCAAAAAATCGATTAATTACCATTCTGCTTAATTTATCTTAAATTACTGCAAAAATTTCATTTTTGGGCCATGGAAATCTGGTTTTAGTCTGTTTCCATCTATGAAAGAACTGGTATTGTCCTGGGAGTACTTATACTTCTTCCGAGTTCGAAAATTCCGTGCATATTATGGAACAATACATAGAGGTAATTTTTCCGGACACACATGCTATAATTCCTATAGGAGACTGAGAAAACTTGATCCCTGGGGAGATTTGATCCCAGCATCGCAGTTCGAAGGCAAACCAGAAAATATTAATCGAATGTTCTAAAAATTTGTGACGGCGTCGGTGGTTGAGTGGTAAGCGTGACCACCACTCATCCCAGTTGGCCTGGATTCAATTACAGCCGAGGTCGTTGAGATTTTTTTGAGATGATTAAATCTGTGGTTACGTCTTCCTTCGGAAGGGAAGTAAAGCCGATGGTTCTCCGGTCCATGAGTTGATGCATCGATATCTAATCCAGAAAGTGGAGTCACCTCTCTGGCGTCGGTAAAGAAGAAGTAGAATCCAACTTCTATACTCACTAACAAATATCCTTCTCCCGTGATACTTGTGGAGTGCGCAGTAGTATATACGGCCTCTAGAAAAAGCAATTGTCGGACTAACCATTCCTTCCCTTTCCTTTCGCGATCTACGTTCGGGCCGGTCCGGCGCCGGTATTGATCAATAAACACTTTAGAATTACCAGAAGTTGCACATTGAAAGATGTTTCGCTACCTCAAGCATAATTATCTACTTCTTCTTTGTGCAACTTCAGCTAGTCTAGATCGATTACGGAGTAGCAGCCAGGGGTGGTCGCACAAGCTCAAGCTCTAGCTCAAATGTTCTCAAAATTTGTGTAGTTTTATCTGAACATTAATTGATTTCATAAAAACAAATAAAAGTATGTTTGCTAAACTGTCACCGAGTTTTAAATAAATCTCGAAACAATTCAAGAGGATTTTTCCTAAATTTGCAAACTTCTATAGAGTAATCCCGCCAAGACTAGTCCGAAGATCTTTCAAATCGCGAACCATCTTCGGTTTCGAACATTACATACATACAGAACACATTGTGCCTTAAACAAACCTTGTTACTAGAAAATTTTGTTTGATATTTAGCAGAGTAGAATGGGGTCAAGTAGATCAGTTTTCTTTGGCGAGTTCGTGCGATGGTGATGGTAAGGGGTCCAACTTCTATTTTAAGAGTACGAATACTGCCAGATTATTTAAAAATAATTACACAAATAATAAATGGAATCCATTGACGTTATTCAGGCAAGAAAATGAGGAAGTGGCAAAAGATGTGAAAAGTTATGAAACTTCGGAAGGAAATATTGAAAAACGTCTCAGTAACTGCGCCTTTTTTGTACTTGCGAAAGACTTCTTCGGTGTCCTCGTCGTCTCCAGAGTGTAGAATGGAAGTCGTGCATTCTGGATCACGTGGTTTCTTACCTGTGGGACAACCACGTTTGCGCTTCGGACAATTTTTCTGATTCCTTTTCCTTCTCGCACCATTTTCCTTTTTAGTACAAATTTATATTATAGTAGTGAACTATAGTGACCTTAAACGGCTGACGTATTGTGCCCCACAAACGTATGTTTTATATTGATGTCCGTTTTTTTTAAACAAAAATGTATAAAATCCAACACAAAACTCGCGTTCAGCATCGATTTTTACGTAAGATAAAACTAACTTGACATTTTTTACATTGATTAAATGTACTGCACTGAGGACGAAAGTCAAAGCGTTTTCGCAGAACATATACACGAAAACATAAACGACGCCGTAATTAATACATACACACCAAAAAAATATAAAGTTTATCAATGACGTAATTGCAAGCATGATACAACTTAACAAACCGTAATTCACGAAATGGCGAAACGTTACCGTGTTCCGTATATTTTTTCACGAAACATATACTTTACATGCGCAATGACATAAAATTACACTTATTGCCATTCAGAACAAACGCCAAGTGCTCCCATTTTTGAAAATATATTTTATACAACATTAAAAAATGTCTTTTCCTCTGCAATTCCTCATTACTCATATTCCAGAAAGGAAGTTAATTTTTCTACAATAGTATTGTTACCGGTGTAAGTTTGCAATGATAAGATACTATAGCTACCTACTAAAAAGTGTACGAACTCAAATTCCATCCCTTTCAAATTGCTGTAGCTTTCTTCCACTTGGTACCAAATCGAAAAACAACAGAATACTATGGGGAAGTCATGTGCGCGGTAGCTGTATGCTCAACTGTTGATGAAACGGTACCATCTCGTTAAGGATGACGAGAATTATATAGAAGCAGATTTCCGGCTGCATTCTTTTTTTACAGCTTGTCATAAGATCGACATTCTTGAGGAAGCTGGAAAGCAGAAGACGTCTATGTTTACCAAAAAAACATGATTTGGCAGGCAATTTGCTCATATGCAAAGCAGAGCATTCTTTTCAAAATAACCTGGGGTGTACTTAAAAATGCCTTCAAAGCGTCTTATTCCACTTCTGATCGATAATATCGATAATATTTTATTCCCTGAAAGTGTGAAAACGATGATGAATTTTGATTACAGTCATCTGTGATACCATTCGATTCCGTACTCCATTTAAAGCGCACGTCTGAAATTCTCTATATACGAGGATTTCATTTGCACAAGCGCAGTAATTTTAAGCGATTGTTTTGTAAGCTTATGAAAAGGTGACAAATCTCTAGTAAAAGCTCCCACCATATGCCCCATCATACACTGATATAATATATTTGTAAATCGCTAGGAATTAGTTTCGTACAGAAAACTTTCATAAAATATACGAATTTTTCGTACATATAATGAATCGTTCGTAGTTCTATTGAAACACTTTTATTTTTTATTACAAGTTTTTCGTGAAAACCACGAAACGACTTTCGTTGGCTTACTACGAAATAGATTCATTAGGCAAACGAATTGTTCGCTGGTATATACGAAAGTCTTTATAATATTTACGAGCACCATTCGTCAAACTGTCAACGTCAAAGGAGCTTCAATAGAGATAGAATATTGTCGCTATACGTCAGATAATTGTTGATCATCACGACGGTCTCGGTCTGACTATTTAGTAGCCGTATCCGTGTCTGCCTGAAAGATTTCCTGAACCTTTTTCGCTTCCATTTGATCCAAAATTCGGAGCAGTACGGATTCAGTTGAGCTTGTTGGTTTTGTATGAATAAGTTTGAGTTTTTCACTGCTGGAGTAATGTCAAAATAATATGCTATTAAATACGAAAAATTCTCTTAGATGAACGAAATGAATTCGTGCAACCAACGAGATTGTTCGTAATATACACACACATTTATTAAAATAAACCAAACATTTCGTTTGATTCGCGAAAAATAATGTCATTTTCAACGACGTCATTCGTGCAATGTACACACGGAGAACCAAAATTCGGCTCAGATGCGAAAACCTTAGTTGATTTACTGAATTGAATTAGTTGTTATTTAGGACCACTAAGCAAATTCTCAATTTGCTGATTTTGATTAGTTGTTCTCGATCTTCCCGAAAAGAGCTAAAATGCTAGTTGGAATTTCTGTTTTCTCTGCTGATTTGGCGAGAAAATGATGCTGTCACTTTTAGCGGAGACACATTCTCCATCTTCTCAACTAAATTTTGTGCTGAATTTAGTGCTATTTTCTGTTATTTCAACTAATTTATACTCTAAATTCAAAACTTTTTGGCATTAAAATTATCTAGTTATTAAGTTGAATTCCTGAAAAAATATGATAATTTTAGGGAGGTTGTTTTGTTCAATCTAGTTTTTTCCTCAGTTGATTTCAACAAATGTCAGTTTTGAATTTAAGCCATTCTGTTTTTAAATCTAAAATTTTTCGTAGTTAAATTTAGAATGTCAATTTTTTAAATTTACGACAGCTTTGGTTAAATTTAGCGTTTTTTCTACTGATTTAAAAAAATAAAATTCCTGCTTTTTAGACTTATATTTCGACATTAATTTTATTCAGTTGAAGTCCTTTAGAAAACAATCAATATGGGTATTTTCGAAATGGTTTTGACGAGGGTGCCGGAGGACAATGTTTAGCACCATTTTTAAATCCAAAATGGCGACTTCCGGTTTAACGAAATTTTGTTTTAGGGGGGGGGGGTTCTAAAGGTTTCAGCGTAAAAAAACACTTTTTTGCGAATTTTTTTAGTACTTTGTGTGTAGCGAATTGATCAAAGCTTTTGTACATTATAGTGTATTTTTTTAAATAACATGCTGTAATTTTTCTAGGCAAAACTATCGACAAGCAACTCGGTGACGAAGCCTTTTGTCTCTGAAAAAAAAAACAAGATTTGCGGTGTTACCTGCCATTCAAAAACTACTCAACCGATTTATTTCAAACTTTGCATACACATTCTATGTAAAAATCTCTAACTCCTACGTTGAGTTTTTGAGATAGTTTTTCGATTAAAGGGGTGTTTACTAATAAAAAGGCGTAATTTTCGCGAAACAAAAAAAAATAAATGAGTAAAAAAACCCTAATTGAAAATTTATCTTAAAAACTCTACGTAGGAGTTAGGTATTTTTTTAATAGAATGTTTATGCAAAGTTTGAAAGAAATTGGTTGAGTAGTTTTTGAATGGCAGGTAACACCGCAAATTATGTTTTTCCAGAGGCTTTCTACAAAAAGCTTCGTCACCGAGTCGTTTGTCGATATTTTTGCATAGAAAAATTATAACATGTTATTAAATTCACTGTGATGTATAAAAGTTTCAATCAATTCGCTTCACGCTAAGTTTAAAAAAAATCAAAAAAGTGTTTTTTTTTCATGCTGAAACCTTTGCACCCCTCCTCTAAGAAGTATAACTAGCACAAAAAATATGTGAACTTGTTAATTACTTATTAGTTATAAACAATTAAAACTCGAAAATCTCGTTTTTTACAATAAATGAACTAAAAGTCCTAGAGACTCAAACATTTTTTTTGAAAGTATCTCAAACTGACCTACGAAAAATTCTGCAAAAAATATATTATTTAGTTCAAAATAATATATTTTTTGCACAATTTTTCGTAGGTCAATTTTTTTGAAAAAATGCGCATAAAACTCGATTAACGAGAGTTTTTGGGGTCACTGATTACGATTCTGATACCAGAATTCGAAAATTCAAAATGGCGCTTACAAAATGGCAACCATTTTTACGAATTTGGCAAATTTTGTTACCGTCAGTATAAAACTCGATTCACGGTTTTTTTGGGTCCCATAGTCGTTATACTGGATTCGCATTTTGAATTTTACATTTTTGACGTCAGCATCAGAATCAGTGACCTATATAAAGCTAGAAATAACAGTATTTACTATGAAAAAAAAACTCGCGTCGCAAAGGGTTAACCCAATCAAGATGAATATAATTCTGTAACTCATTCAGTATAGTTGTTTTTGAATAGGATTGATGAATATTTGCGTGAATTTTTCCTTGGTTCCTAACCTTGGCTTATAACAATTTCTTGTTAGGAATATATTCTCGTAAATGGGTTCTAAAAACGTAAACCACAAACTATGACAAATATTCCTTATTTGAATCTGTCATAATTTCTGGATTAATCACATAAAACCCCAAACAACATCGACCTCTAATACCTATTCGTCACCTCCATTTCGAAAAAGCTGTGATTAGATTATACAATTTCACTTAACTTACACGCAGAAAAAAAGATTTGTAGGTTCAATAAAAATATGGATTAAATTCAATAATAAAATTATTGGTCGGGAGACAACAAAATTTATTTATTTTGATTTCAATAAAATTTATTTATTGTTTCAAAAAAAATATTATTCCATTTTTTAATTAATATGTTATTAAAATTAAAACAAAATTACTGAAATTAAATATGATTCTATTGAAAAATTTTTTTATTGTTGTTGCGATAAAAAAATATTTTCAGACCAATAAGTTTATTTTTTGAAGTAATAAACAATAAATGATAAGATTCAATAACACATATTTTTGGTTTAAATATGCTTAATTTTTCTGCGTGTAAAGTTGCCAACTTGGATTTTAGAATGGCGTAAAACATCTGTCTCTGGAAACAACTCATCCGAACCATTCCTAGAATAAACATAATGATTAGGTTATTCCGAACTTCGTTAAACCGAAAGTCGCCATTTTTAATTTTGAAATGGCGCTAAACATCAACCATCGGCACTCACTCGTCAGTCATTTTTAAAAATTCCTATACTGATTGTGCTGCAAAAAAATTTTGATTAACCGGGAGTCGCCATCTTGGATTTCAAAATGGCGCTTAACATCCACCTCTGACACATTTTATACGTAGGGAACTAAACGGACGTAAACATGCTAAATAAATACATTATGCGATGATACTATAATTGTTTGACTGACATTAAATCTTTCTTGACAATACATACATTGCCACAATTTCACTCCACCAGGCCAGAATATAAGAGAAAAATAAAAGCTTACCACCATTTTCAACCAAAATACTACACTTTTCGTGGACAATTTCATGCAACATTAACTTCTCATTTTATCTGTGCACTACTTATTGACAATAATCCTTTTGAACTATAACTAAACAACGTTAATTCACAAAATATTTCGTGCAAAAATCAGCCACAACACCAATTACTAACAATTTATTTTTTTCGCTCAAGTGAATTTGACATGAGCAAAAACTGTTCTGTTTTTAATAATTTTTCTGGTTATAAAATTCAGTAAAGGTTTTTGCTATTCGCCGTGCTGAATTTTCACAGCATAGGGTGATGAGCCCATTATCGCTATGTTTCTATTATCACGCTACCCATTTGAAGCCGTTGGTTAGAGCAGTGTCTGCCATCTTTGTTTACCGCATTGAATCAAATGCTAGCGCAACAATAGGGGCACTCGATTCGTGTTTTCGTTGCGCTCAAACACGAGAATTTTACTGTTTTCAGCGCATGTATGTTATTATCTTGGTACTTAATAACGAAGCAAAGCTGTTGATGCCAATTTGTACGCATTCCATTGTTTGTAGGCCGAGTAATTAATGAATCAATGAGGCGCCCTCCTTAGTATGGTGAAAATAGGCACTTCACCCTATATACACAGCCCCGAAATAACAAAATAGCATTCTTTATCTATTTGGTTGAGAATGCTGTTTTCATTCCTAAATTCAACCGCAAACAAAGTTGAAAATGCAAATTTTATTTTTAGTTTTTGTTTTGCTGGATTGTGTCCTGGATTTTATTTAACTAAAACCTTCTCTTAAAAACAGCTGATTTCTATCTTTCCATGCACTAAATAAGTAAAATTTACGAAAACTTTCGTGCATCAAGTGGCCATTTTTACATGCTACAATAAAATCGATTTTGCCGGATCTATTTCTTTAATTAAAAAAAAATTGTGTTGTCAAACATCGATCCCAAAAGATCGAATGAAAAAATAAGACGATAATAAATTCGAAAACTTTTCTAAGATGAACAATAAGAATTCGTGCGACTAACGAAATCGTTCGTAATATACATAAATGTTTATTAAAATAAACGAAACATTTCGTTTCATTCACGAAAAATGATGTTGTTATCACGATAACATTCGTGCACTGTACACTAAATAAGTTAAATTTACGAAAACTTTCGTGCATCAAGCGGCCATTTCTTCACACCACAATCTTTCTAGTCCTCAACAATGATGAGCAGGTTGAAATAGAATCGAATTTGCCAGATCGATCTCTTTAATTAAAAGATCGAATGCGGCCAACGAAATGGTTTGTAATATACATAAACGTTTATTAAAATAAACGAAACATTTCGTTTCATTCACGAAAAATAATGTCATTATCAACGATAACATTCATGCAATGTAAACTAAATAAGTAAAATTTACGAAAGCTTTCGTTCGTCAACCGGCCGTTGCTTCGTACCACAACAAAATCGATTTGGCCACATCGATTTTTTAAATAAAAAAAATCGATGTTGTTAAACATCGATCCCAAAAGATCGACTGAAAACAACAACATGCTAATAAATACGCCAAGTTTTCTAAGATGAACGAAATAAATTCGTGTGAGCAATGAAATCGTTCGTAATATACACAAACGTTGCAGAAAACGACGAATGAATTCGTGCATTGCATGCTCGATTTCGTTATCTTTAAGAATTTATATTATCAGTGTACAACCCACTTGGGCTTAACGTGTAACGCCGGCTCCGATGCATCACAAGACCTATCTTTTGAGAGTGTCTGATTTTTCATGACCTCTATTCGCACAAAAAATGACTATTTCAATTTGATTAAATCCTTACCATCTGAACAACTCGGTGAATTTCGAACTTGTCCCACTTTTTAGATTCCAGTATCGCTTACTGTATACTCATATTGAGATAACGTGAACATTTTGCACTAAACAACATGTGTTGAAATTTCTGTAAATTGTGAATAAAAAAAATTGAAAGCATGGATCTGCAAAATCTGTCAATTGGAACTTTCCGACAACTCAGAAAATCGATTTTTTATATCTAATTCTCAAACACCAATTGTGGCATTCTAAAGGACGAACGCCATAGGAATCTAATCCTGCGACGATTTTGCTATCAAATAGAAATGTTTTCGAGGAAAAATAGTTCGGGGGTGTTCGATGCCGAAAATTGTGTCAATTCAACTGGTGTTATTGATATAAATACAGTACCGCAGCACCTAATTAGTGCTACCTTATTCGTAGTACCTCATTAATGTATCAAATCACTATAAAAACCCCAGAAACAATCAATATCAAATGAATAAATTAGCTGTAAAATAAAACAAACAAATCATGAATTATTCGCTGTTGATCCAACACTTTCTCTACAACGCACAAATACCGGAGCAATAATTCCATCTAATACAAACTCCAATATCCCATAAGTAATATCATTCGCACCATTCGTGCGGCCCAATTCAATATTCATAACTGGATATTTTTTCATCGCACCACCGTTGTAAAATTTAATTGAGCAAAAAATTAACCCAACTCCTCAAAGCTAGAACCGATAAACCTGGTGTGTTGGTGTGTGGTGAGGCGGTCGAGCTCTTCTGATGGATATTTCAATTCGATGTTGATTCGCAAACTAACCGGCCGAACGAAAGCGAACTGATGTTGATTTATTGGCTGCGATAATTGGTTTCGCTGACGTAAGCCACAAATGCCACCAGAGAGAGAGGTGTCCCGTCCGTCGGTACGTACACCCAACGTGGCCGGTGGAGGTTCCGACCAAAAACCACTTCTGGTCAGTCGGGTCGCCGACAGGTTGGATTTGCATTGAAAAGTGGAAATTTTTAGCCCAACCGAAAGACAACTTTGACAATTTTGCGTTTTATGCGGTCGATTCGGCAGGTTTTATTTCCTGTCCAACATTGTATTTACACGGGGATTTTTTCCCGAGTGGTAGAAAGGTACGATTTATAAAAAATATACAGCGTTACAGGAAAGAGGATTTATTTATCAGAGAACAACTGCACCGTTTGCTCACGTGCCAGTGTCACGCGCAGCTGATATGCTCGGGTGAAAAATGTTTTTCATGTGGGGTTTTTTTGTTCATAGAATGAAACATACAATGTGTTGCTTGCACAAGTGAGCTATGTGTGCAACTCGTAAACTGCGTGTCAGTTTTGCAAGGGAATTCGCTCACTTGTTGGAATTGTAGAAATTATTTTGTCCACGGAATTGTTGCTTAAACAATAATCGTTCAATGTTACTATGTTTTAATTGCCGAAAGGTTCTACTATATCGACTTTGTTGGATATTTTAGGTAAATTTAAGACTAAGAGAATCTGTTATAAACTTAGAACGGTAAACTAGGACTAGGCAGGCTCATGTGGACATGGCCGAAAGGAAACGTGAATAATCTTTTGTCTTCTGCTGGTAGGAGTTGGGCTTTCCACCCAAGTCTACCGCATGGTCATTGATAGAACATAACTCTCCATATGTTTTACCGCTGACGCCGCTTGAGTTGTTTTATTTTATCTTAGCTCGCCTCAGGTTGTCAACGAAATCGGCGAATCGGCGCAGTAGAGAAGACCATTCCGAGAAATCCTGTGGTTTAACCACTGGGTCTCACGGCACAGTATGAAGCAGAAGATAAGGTTGCAACTCCTCTTTAGTCGATCCCAATGAATTCGGGGAAACAGACCATGCTTCCTGCGGTTGTCAGAGAAATTCGGGACCGCAAAACCACTGACTGAAAACAGTCATATCCGGAGCTCGTGTCTATTTGGTTACCTCTTTACCACGTTCAGCTTTGGCGGCACCCACTGCTACTCGTTGACGTTCGTCGTTACGAAGGCCTCGCTTACACGGAAGGCCAACAAATTGGCCGATGGTGATCTGAGTTGAGCCAACAGAGGACATCTCTGGAGTCAATCCAGAAGAAGTGTTGATTGATTTTGATGGATAGAAATTTGGCAATGGTATCCGCTAATCTCACGCCTATCACGGCGGCTTGCAATTCGGACTTTAGAATTGAGAGATACTTTAGCGGCGTGACTCTCGTCTTTGTTCCGACCAGTCTGCATGCGATGATTTCTCCTTCCTGAAAACGCAAATACACTGCACTGACGATACCTGCGGCAGTTAGTTGCATTAAGGAGTGCGCAATGAGTCCTAAGGGATCAAATATCGTCATCAACGTACGAAATATATCGCGTTCTATCGGTCGTTGCTGCCCACTGTTCAGTAGCTACTCGTACGGGAGTGACATTTTATATGTGAAGCAGTCTTTTGAGGTGTTCCACCACATTCCGAGAACCCGTTCTGACACGTGTTTGTCACAGGCTTTTCTCAGCTGAGCCTGCTTCACTCATAGCTGCCACAACTATGGGTGAGTTAGAGATCCAGTTTTGCATTACGAAGCTTGCTGATCTGTGCACTGTCTGTACTTCTCGAACCATTTGTATTGCTTCCTCTTCACATTCCACACTCAGGAGCATATCGTCAACGTAGTGTTGCTTTAACATTACGACAAACGAAATTTCGAGATAATCGAGTTTAAAATTTTAAGCGAAAAAATTCGAAGCGCTGTAACTTTCAAACTTTTACTCGGACCTCTATGAAAATTTGGGAAAATATTTTTAAGGAGTTGTTCTTTCAGATAAAGTAAGATTTTTTTTTATGATTTTTTGAAAAATAATGGGTATGCAACCTCTTAACCAACGATTTTACATAATATGCTGAAAAATAACACACATACTACGGAAGCAGAACGACCAAAATACTGAATTGTCGAAACGACTGTTCAGAATATTGAAAGAGTAAGTAAAGTACACACAAGGTTTTGAAAAATCTTTCTATTCAGTACCTGATACGTTCACCACACCACGAAATTCACACATCAAATATAATCGGTCTTGGCTTTCCCCAGCGGTGATCATCTACACGACACAATACTGCAACTCTTTCTCTCAGTTTCCATGCAAAGAGATCACACTTTCTCCGGTTTGGTGGCTGATCTAACTGTAGCTGACAGATCCAACTATTAACTATCCATTTGCGCTCAGTTAGGTTATTTAACTCGATCATTTCTAATATGATAAGTTTTTATAAATGTTTCGCATTATTTTTGTAAATAAACGATAATGTACGTGAATCCAGTGCAGCTCAGTTTCTAGTCCGAAATCTGATAGAATACTCTCTGTGCTAAAACACCATGCGTCTACATATGAGTACATTTTAATAGAGACGCATGTTATTCTAGCAATGAAATCTGCTGTGCGAAATTTTCAAAAATCAAAAATGTTTTAATCTTTTAAGGGGTGAAATTATTAAAACTATTTGCATTTATCCAAACTATTATTCAATATCTTCTTAATTCAAATATAAAGTTTACAATATCTTGCGTTACTATTGTTCTGTTTACCTAACAGGATGAACCCCTTTCGATGCTATAAAACTACACACAGATTTTTTTTCACGCGGGGGATACAGGCCGCGTAAATGAAAATCGCGTAAATTTCAAAAGCCACGTAAATGAAGACCGCAAAAATTTAAGAATCCGTGTTGATTGAAACCTCCATTAATGGATACCGCGTAAATTCAAAAATCGTATTATGTACAGTAGTAAAGAAATTACATGAGAAAGCGGCCAACCATAAAACATGACCATCGCCGACAGGGCCGTCTTTAGACCACTCGGGGCCCCTGGGCACTACTGAACGAAGAAAAGATTTTGTATGCGGATTTAGCTTGCTACATTAGTTAGTTAATCTTGCTAACTAGTAGACTTAGTTTGGTAGCTGAATTAATTGTTTTTTTCGGAATCAACCAAACAAAATTTAGTTGAAGCCTAAGGTGCTGAACATAATTATATATCTTGAAACAAAATTTCATCCCAATCAAAAATGGTTTTTTTTTGTAAATCGACTTTAAATTTTTAAAATCGTTTTGTTTCATTGTAGGAGTTAATGAAGAATTTTTTCAATATTTTTATTCGAATATTTGACTAATTTTGTGAAAACCACTCCTACAACATTTTTTTGTAGGATTTGTCATTTTTAGACTATAGCCATTTGAAAAAAAAAGTGGGAAAAAAGTTTGGTCCTTTTCAAAAGACAGTCTAGATCATTTTTGGAAAAACAAAATATGCAATGTGGCTTTTTGTGACAAAGTCTTCATGTACAGAAAGTTTCATTAAAATCTGAGAGGGTGCTGCCAACATTTGTTCGAGTTGGCGCGAAATTCTTCATTGTTTATATTGTAAAATTACATTATTTTATTAGTAGTTCATTGACCCATGTTGTCTAGAAAAAATAAGATCATTACATGTACTACTTTTCAATTCGCAAGCATTTTCGTAATTCGGGGGGCTAACCCCGGGGGAACCTAGAGTTCAAAAGGGGCTAACACACAATTCACACATCCTTTTCTTATTTTTCGTTTTAGAGTTATGGTGTCTTTGGCAAAGTTGTTGTGTGACATCTAGCGCTTCATTTGATCATTTCATATTAGTTCGGAATTCATTCGCTAGGGCGGCACTGTTATCAACTTTTTAATGGGACGAGATAGAAATATAGTGTCTACAGCAAAGTTTTATGTCAGGTAATTATAAGTATATCTTCTGAAGACACCGACTTTGTGGGTTCTACTGGTTTTGAAATATGGCGCATTTTTGAAAACATAATCTGTAAGTAAATGTTTTAACTAAAACCTTCTCTATCTCAAAACGTACAGGTCCTACAAAGTTTACATCTTCAGAAGATACGCTTAAAATGATAGTATCTACAACTTTCTCGAAGACACCACATTTCTATCTAGTTTTATTAAAAAGTTGATAACAGCGTGGCCCTAGCGACTGAATTACGAACTATTGTGATTTAACCAAATAAAGCGCTAAGTGCTATACAACAACTCTGCCGAAGACATCATAGACGAATTTCGCGCCAAATCGAATTCGGAGTAGGCAGCACCCTCTCAGATTTTAATCAAACTTTCTGTACATGAAGACTTTGTCACAAAAAGCCACTTTGCATATTTTGTTTTTCCAAAAATGATCTAGACTGTCTTTTGAACAGGGTCAAACTTTTTTCACCATTTTTTTTCAAGCGCCTTTAGTCTAAAATGACAAATCCTACAAAACATGTTATAGAAGTAATTTTCACAAAATTAGTCAAATTTTCGAAAAAAAATATTGAAAAAATTCTTCATTGACTCCTACACTAAAAAAAAGATTTTAAAAATTTAAAGTCGATTTACAAAAAAACCATTTTTGATTTGGATGGAATTTTGTTCAAAGATATATAATTATATTCCCTACCTACCGTCAAAAATTCAAGTTGGGCACTTTTAAAGAAAAAAAGTTATTTGAAAAAAACTTTTCCTTGTCCAAACTGAATTTTTTTTCTTTAGTGTATTTTTATCGAAAACTAAACCAATGAAAGTCATAATCATCTCAGAATCCAAAAAAAACTCAGTTTGTGAGAAGATATTGTCTAATTAGCAACTAAGCGTATTTTTATTATCGGGTTTACTATTTTTTAATTTTTCATGAAATTGATTTTTTTTTATTACTTTATCTGAAAGTACAACTCCTTGAGAATGTTTTACCAAAGTTACAGCGCTTCCAAGCGCGTTTCGTCTACCGAGAGCAGTGGTAATTTGAAATTTTAAACTCGATTATCTCAAAATGTCCAGGGGCGGCGAAACACTTTACGCCCGAGTGGGTAGAAAGCATAGGGTGAGGGGTCCATTAGTAAGGATTTTTTCCCTTTTCGCAATGCACACGCTTACATTACATTCACATTAAATCACATTCGTTTATGCAAATGGAATTGTGGTACATCGATGTTTTCAAATGTGTGTAGTGCGAGATACAAGCGTTGCGCATCTAAATTTTTTGAAATGGTTCAAAATTTCGAGTGGGTAATTACCCACTCGGTTATTTTCGAGTGGGCAGTACTACCCATACTACCCACGCTTTCCGCCGGCCCTGAAAATGTCGTTTTACTAAAAATGGTTTTCCGTGATCATGATTGCCAAAAACTACTCTTGTTTTTTTTAATCGATCGTACTTATTTTTTTCTTATTTTTTTTAATTGATCGTAAATAATTTTTCTCGTACTTTAACGATTCCTTTTTATTCATAAATTTTTGTTTCATGGATAAGAATTTTTTAATATAATTTTTGGAGCTTAAACTAACGATTTTTTACTAAAAACGTTCTCGAATGTAGGAAAAAATTATTATTTATTCAACTAATCGTTAAGGTACGTGGTACACTCATATACTAATGCAATGTTTTGAGTTTTGGGATTTTAGATGATTGGACTCCAATCGTGATTACCAATCGTGATTACCGCAAACCTCTCAAATAAAAAAGGGTTTCGCATAAAAGCTATAACTCCGCCAATTATCAATTTATTTTTATAAACATGCGCTTGTTTATTTTACTGAAAAATGTACTACCAAAATATTATAAGTTTGATGTAATGAAATCATTGCTTTATTTCTTTACGTAAATTCAAACTTTCTTGACATTTTTATCACTAAAAGGTATGTAACCCCTTAATCAAGAATCCCATTGAAAAGAGCTTATGTCGTTAAACAAATATTCCATTATTAGTTTTATATTTTCTTGTTCAAAGGGCGAACACGAAATTATTGCGACACCGAAAATGTCATGCCAATTTTCTTATAATGTTTAAAATCAAACCAAAATTTTAGATTAGTTTTATACATATATTTACTTCAAAAATCAAAAGAAAAGTTAATCGATGGAGCCTTGAGTGTAAAATTGAACGCATTTTCGCTTGATGCCCTCCATCAAAGTCTTTACAGTGTCATCCGGTACCAGTATCTCAGTTTTTCTCCATTTTCTTAACATGTCCTTCTCGTCTTTGACTGTCGTCTTGCTCTTCCGAAGTTCCCGCTTCATCATTGCCCAGCACTGCTCCACCGGGCGCAGCACCGGACAGTTTGGCGGATTCATGTCCATTGGAACAAAATGGACAGAATTGGCATCATACCACTCCAGGACACTTTTAAAAGAGTGGCATGATGCCAAATCTTGGCAAAATAGCGGAGCTTCGTCATGCTGCTGCAAGAACGGCAAAAGGCGCTTCTCGAGGCACTCAGATTTGTAGATCTCACCATTTACTGTGCCCTTTGTCACGAAAGGCTCACTCCTCAGTCCGCAAGAGCAGATGGCCTGCCAAATGAGATATTTGGAGGCGAACTTCGACATTTTCTTCTTCTTAAATTTGTCGTCCACATAGAACTTGCTCTTGCCGATGAAAAACTCCAACCCCGGAATTTGCTTAAAATCGGCTTTTATATATGCTTCGTCGTCCATCACACAGCAGCCATATTTTGTCAGCATCTTCTCGTAGAGCTTCCGAGCCCGAGTTTTAGCCGTCGATTGTTGCCGCTCATCGCGGTTTGGGAAGTTCTGTACCTTGTATGTATGTAGTCCAGCTCTCTTCTTTGCATTCTGGACGTAGCTCTGCGACATGCCGATCTTTTTTAGCCAAATCACGGCTTGAGACGTTGGGATTTGCTTTAATCATCCGCTTCACCTTTCCCTCCGTCTTTTTGTTCTCCGGTCCCGGTTTTCTTCCAGCTTCTTTGCCGCGGTCCAACGTCAACCACTCCTGGAACCGCTTCAACACTCTGGAGACGGTTGAATGGTGAATGTTCAACATTTTTCCCAACTGCAGGTGCAACAGGTCAGGAAATTCCAGGTGTTTGGAAAGAATTTGTTCTCTCGACTCGCGTTGGTTCACCTCCATTTTTGTTGAATCGAAAAACACGACTTCGAGTTTGACAGCATGTAAACAATACACATCAATGAGAAAGTGTGCAAAATTTGGTTGATTTTTACCCAATGGTAAAAAAGTTATGCCCTGTTGAATGTGTCGCAATAATTTCGTGTTCGCCCTTTACAAGCAATTTGATCCACTGAAGTTCTTTGCGGACCACTTTTTGGCGGTGAATTGTTGCAAATTTTGAAGAATTTGATTATCAGCTAGTTTCCAATTATTAATAATTTTGTGCGAATATGAAAATGAAATAAAATACATGAAATATACAAACCGCGAACCGCTAGAGAAGAGCTTCGCGAACGAAGTCATCCGCGTTGGGGAAGGATAGAATAAAGTCGCAACTGATGTGATTCTTCGTTGGTTGTTATAGCTTTGGCTCGCGTATGTCCGTAGCGACAGGTTGCTAGCTATCACTTTCGAAGCTAACAGAATGCATCACTACTGAAGAAAACTTGCTTGTGAAGTGCGAACGAACGGTTCACGATGAGATTTTCTCATGCTTGACAGAAGTCTAATGTTTTTCAAAAAATTTTTCACAATAATTTAGTTGGAACCCTAAATCCCTGCCATAATTTTGATTTGTTCTGCTTCCAAGCTTAGTGCGTTAGAAAAATTCGATGGTCAAAAGTTTTTCCAACTGGGGAACGGCATAGCGTAGTTGGTAAATCGATTGCCTTGTACGCAGCTCACCTGGGTTCGATTCCCACCCCCGCACAGAGGGTTAGAGATTTTCCAATAGAGATTTCTCTAACCCGAATCTAACAGACAAAGCATTCAAGAGCTCCCATATTTTGATTTGAAATGTTGAAATCAAACAATGAAGAAGTTTCGTTAAATCCGCACCAACATCTTTCCAATGGATTATTTTGTCCATTTACAGTACGATGTCTAGCGATCCACAACACGGTGGGGTTACGGAGAACACGGCGAGGCGCATGCAAATTAACGCCCGAGAGAAGATCTGGACTGTCGATATTATCTGGCAGCAAGTCGAAATCAAAAACTCTTTGCAGGAAAATACAGCGAGTCGCCAGAGTCTGCAGATCGAGTACCATATATCCTTTGGCGTAAGGAGGCAATATAATAGGATCATTCCATGGTTCCATGAGAACGAATCGCACGAAACATCTTTGTATACGTTCAAGTTGGTTCCTTTGAAAGGCATTTTATGGTGCTCACACTTGCGCAGCATACTTCAGGACACTTCTGATCAGGGCACAGTAAAGTGTTTTCAGTGCGTAGAAATCATCGAAGTCCGCGGTGTTCCGCTTTAAGAAACCCAGCATTTCGAAAGCTTTAGCAGTTGTCGCAGTGAAATAGTCTGAAAAGCTTCCGAACTTCCTATTGAAGAGTACTCCCAAGTCACGAATCAAGTCGACGCTTTCAATTGTTCTACCTTGTAGGCTGTATTCAAAACGTCCTGGAGTAAGCAAAACATCAGAAAATAATTACTTTGCATTTTTTAACGTTGACCCCCATTCCGTTAAACGTGCGCCATTCACCAATTATACAAATATCTTCTTGAAGCACTACGGCGTCAAGTCCCTAAGCGATATTTCGGAAGATTTTCAAATCGTCCGCGTGTAGCAATTTCCTAGACTTGATACGACTACAGATATTGTTAATAAATAAAATAAAAATAAGCGGGTCCAGATGACTGGCTTGTTGCACACCTGCGTGTGAGCGCGTGTTTATTATATTGATGAATGCCGAGCCATCGGAAAGACAAGACTGCAACCAGTTTGCCAGTTAACCGTATTGTGCGGTACCTGATGACGCTCTCGATGGCGGGAAATAACATAGAGGCATAAGCTATCAGGTTAGAAGATGTTGATCATTCGTTACAAATCCGTGTTGATACTCCGAGATAATGTAACGTTGTAGACCAGCTTTTCCAGAACTTTGGAGCGACAGTTTAATAATGAGTTACCTCTGTAATTTTCGATTTTGTGAATATTTCCAGCCATATGGATGGGAACAATTGCAACTTCATGCTAGCCTATAGGAAAAATGTTTTCAGCGAGAGAGTGATTGAAAATAAGGCACACTGGCAGAGACAGCACATGGGCGCAGCCTTTTATAATTGGGGCTAGACCTTTCGAAGAATCAACAGCAGTCAGAGCTTTTAAGCCGGGACGAGGGAGATTTATGTTGTACGATGGAAATGTTTCTAAATACTCTTCTTAAAGGACGGTATAGTCGCTTCTAAACACTCCACGAAAAAAATCAGCAAACAAATACACGGCATCAGCTGGAGATTGCGCATGTTACGGTTATTGTATGGAGAAAGTTGATCCTTTGTTGGTGCTTCTGTTTCAAATATCAGAAATACTTAAAGCTGTAAAAATGCAGTCTACAATGTCAGGGAATTTTATTAATCCAGCGCTGGTTTTTTCCTTCGGCTGAGACATGGAAACACTTGGGGTTTTTGAGCTCCCGAGAAGTGCTGGGAACTCTTTTCTGAGCTCAGGTTTCTGAGAGCAGGAGCTACTTGCTTCGGTTTTGCACCAGTACTTCCTCCAGTAGTTATTTTAGGGGGACCTTCTGCCCTTTACAACGAAGCTCAGGAAAGGAAAGGCTGGAGATGTCAAAAAGTCAAAAAGAAGATGTAGAGTATACCCTACAAAAGTTGGCTAGTACGAGTCTGTGTTGATATGTGTCCTCGTGCTGCGACTGATGCTGAATGCAAACGATTGCACTCTAGTATCTTCACGGGTTGAATCATGGGGTCTTATAAACGACCAACCATATGTGTCAACAGATCCGCGCAATTTAAACTCGAATCGGTGACGACTCTGTCACATTCAACCTGATTTGATTGTACATATACTCTATACTTCTTCGTAAAAAAAATACTCGTATCCAGCAATATCATTTGCCTGCTTCATACTATTTACCACCACCCGAAGCTTATCGGTGCGAATTTTCGATATTTCTGTGATGATCGAATATCGTTCCGTCACAACTCGTGATATCTCTTATAAATTTGTCTTTGGCCCGGATGAAGATCACGTACCGTGCCTTATGTACGAGCATAATATACCTTGAACCGGGGAGTCGATTTTTTTTTGGTATCCATCTCGTTTTGAGGTAAACCATTCGCTGGGGGTTATTTGTGCACTGGCCCATTGCCCAGTGCGGGATGGTATTAGAGACATGTTTGGAAAATGTAATTTTATAACGGTACTTAACTTGTAAATGTAGCTGTATCCAGGCAGCTTATAGGTAAAGAAGTACTGCTGCTTCACTACTCTTGGGAGTGAAGAATAGTTGTCTATGTTCTCTATGTGGTTATATCCTTATCCCTACCCTTACTACTTCTCTAATCCTTCCCATGAGAATAAATTATGAAAAGGGAAATCACGGTAAGGTACAAATCTCCGATAAACATGGGGAACGTTCCATTTGTGCCAGTTGCTATTGGCGATTCTACGTTGAAACCGCTCACAGATAGCGCTGGAAGCAAAGTGTTGCTGATTTGATTCTGTTCTGTCATAGTACATATATTATCTGTAAACATTGGTAAAAAATAACTTTTTAACACCAAATCACCGATCAATTTGTTGATAATTGTTTATGAAAATGAAGGAAAACCATAATTTATAATAATGATTAAACTTCTTGCGAAAAGGGTGTATAACATAGTGGTTTCTAGTGTTATTCGCAGAACTATATGTGTGCTGTTCCGAAATGTAATTTGTTGAGCACCGGAGGAAAGAATATGTCCGACTAATAAGAAAGTGTCAGGTTTGTATCATACACAGCCGATCCTTCTCTCTGATAGTCTTCACTGAATCTTCTACGTAGTCCAAAATATGAAGGAGTTTGACATTGGTACTGATTGGGTCTCGGTTTCGAGTTGGAACTTTTTTTATGGAACGATTTTTTATAACCACAATAATACCCCGATTACATATCGATGAAATGTATGAACCAAATAGTTGCAAATGACTGTAATTTCAGAATAATTGCAAATAAAACTAAATTTCTTACTAGTTTCATTCATATTTTGAAGGTTTTGTTGTAAGCTACGACTCACTTGCGGGTGAAAAAAAGTAAAGTGTATCACTTTGCCAGTTCATGAGCTGAATCATAGGTGTCGCATTAGACTGGCCCAAAATGGCATAAATCTCGAAATCAAAACCTTACCCCCTAAAACGATAGTTTGGGTCCCCAACAAGCTATCCTGAAAATTTCAGCTAGATTGGTCCACTGTAAGGGGTTCCGCAAATTGCTCAAAGTTTGTATGGAAAAAAGAAACCAAATGTATGGAGAAATGCACCAGTTTCACATTTTCAGCTCTAGGTGGCGCCGTAATCGATGAAAGTCTTTCGTGTGAAAAAATAAGAATCTTCATGTAACAATGAATGGACTCGTGAAAACCGGAGGTCAATCTGATGACAGCAGACAAAGTTATAAGCGGGCAAAGTTGAGGGTGTCTGGTACTGCAGTTGGGGTGGCTCTGTCGAAAGTGCAAAAAAAAAATTTGCTTATGAACGCACGAATTACATGAGGTAGAAACACTCGATTACATGGTTTAACAACTTCTAATAACTCAAAATGCTGGCTATTTGGAAGAGTGGTATCTTCGGAAAACTGGACAACTATGTCAAGGGCTTTCCCGTAAAGACCTGAATAATTCAGAATTCTCTCACTAGGTGGCGCTAGAGCGAATGAAAGTGCCCTATACTTTTTTTTAATAGTGCTATAGCTCGTGATCGGGAACACTTGGCTGACCGTAGTCTTCTGCAAAGTAGATCATAAGGTCAAGGGCTTTTCGACTGAGAACAGTTTAATTCAAAATTCTTCCTCTGTGCGGAGTTGGAGTGCCTGGAAAATTCTAGCACTCTCTCATTTTATATTTCATTTTATCTCGTGATGGGAATCATTTAATGGGGCGGAGTCTTCGGCGCAGTAGTATAATTTCATAATTCTCGTACTAATCGACATCGACATTCGACGCGCTTCGAAGCGCTGTAACTTTCAATCTATTTCTTGCATCTCTATAAAAATTTGGGAAAATATTCTTAAGCTGTTGTACTTTCAGATGAAGTAATAATTTTTTTTCGATTTTCTGAAAAAAGGTATGTAACCCCTTACGTATTGTACAATGATCATTTGGACGGTGTTAAGTCAGACCGGATTAAGGGACATTGTATTGATTTCGAGAACAACGAGTTTAATGTTTGAATCGCAGCATAATTTATATTTTAATTTGAAAAGAATTTACGCCATATTTTTTTCTTATGGCAACATTTTCAAATCTGGTAAAAGTCGAATGTAGCTGAAGAAATTCTTTATCCAATGCTATGTTTTGTGACTTAGTTCGCTCTGTCTTAAAACCGAACATTTAAAAATCGGAATTTCAGACCCCGTGTAAAACCTTTTTGGGGTCATACATAAATGACGTAGCATTTTAGAGGGTACGGATGGTATACCAAATTTGTGACGAAGTGTGACGTGGGGGAGGGTAGTGTCCGAAGTTGTGCGATGTAGCATTAAGTTTAATTGTTTTTAAGAGCATCAAAACCCATTGATTAGAGAAAACAATTTAATGTCTCTCCATTTCGAAGAGAAATAAATTAAAATTCACACAAATTAGTTTTCACGCGGTTTCTGTTGTGGCAAATTTTACGATTCGCGGAATTGCATTCTCGCAAAAAAAAGAAAAGATGCGGATTTATCTTGCATATTAGTAAGCTTATGTTGCAAACTAGTAGATTTAGTTTGGTAGCTGAATTAGATTTTCTCTTCAGATTCAACCAAACACTTACTAAATTTAGTAATTTAGATGAACGTGTGCTTCTTAGAATCATTGGCAGCTGCAATATTGTTAAGTGAGAAAACTTCTCTTCATGCTCCATGGCATCCAATTCAAGACAAAACTATCAACACTACAATAGCGGGAAAAAACGTAAGTTGCAATCACGATATTACGATTTTCAACAGCAACCAAAGGTTTATAACAAGAAAGAACAACTGAATGGCTGGCGTCCAAAAGAGGTTAACCCACATTTTGCATTTTTTAAAGGAAATGGAAAAAACTTCCGCATTTCCAAATTAGCATTGTCTGCATTGTAAAAATACACTATTTGATTAGTAGTTCATTGACCCATGGTGTCTAGAAAAAATAAGATCATTACATGTACTAGTTTTCAATTCACGAACATTTTCGTAATTCGGGGGAGGGGGCGAACCTCGGGGGTACCTAGCGTCCAAAAAGGGCCAACCCACAATTCACACGTCCTTTCCTTATTTTTCGTTTTAGAGTTAGGTATGGTGCCTTTGGCAAAGTTGTTGTGTGACATCTAGCGCTTTATTTGATCATTTCATATTAGTTCGGAAACAATCGCTAGGGCGGCGCTGTTTTCAACTTTTAAATGGAATGAGATAGAAAGATGGTGTCTTAGGCAAAGTTGTATGTCAGGTAATTATAAATATATCTTCTAAAGATACCAACTTTGTAGGTCATACAGGTTTTGAAATATGGCGCATTTTTGAAAACATAATCTATAAGTAAATGTTTTAACTAAAACCTTCTCTATCTCGAAACATACAGGACCTACAAAGTTTTGCAAGATATGTTTAAAATTATAGAACCTACAACTTTTTCGAAGACACTACATTTCTATCTAGCTTTATTAAAAAGTTTGTAACAGCGCCGCCTAGTGACTGAATTTCGAACTAGTGTTATTCAACCAAATAAAACGCTAATTGTCGTACAGAAACTCTTCCGAAGGCATGATAACTCTATAACGAAAGATAATAATTTATTCAATTTTTTTCAACTTTCCGACCCCAATGTACCGTTTTTCTTTTAATTCCGTATTGTTCGGTGAACTTTCAATATAGTGACATGATACCTTCACTGGAATTTTCGAAAAATATGCTCAAAAATATACATTTGCGCAAGAAATAAATATTAGATAGAAAATAGTCATACATAGCAAGTGTATCAGCTGCCCTTACCTTCAGGAACGACTGTTTGGGCCGGAACGTCAACGTACAATGCAATCCAATTAAAACAGTATTATATCGAGTTCGCCGATATGTGAGTTTCAACATAAAATTTACTGATTGCGAATCGACAGACTACTTTTTCTTAAAACCTTGGAAAACGAACGAGAAAACTTGAATTCCCATAAGACTCAATGTGGGGCCCCCTTTGGAAGCCAGATAGTACTGGGGTTACCTTCATGGTCAACTTTGACTGCTAATTGCAAAAAATCTAAAAATTATTTTCAAGGTTCTTAAATGGCAGTACACGTGGATTATTACTTAGAACTATCAAAAAATGCAAAAAAGTCGGTGAAAGTGAAGTCATACGAGTTGTCGTTTCTCAAAACTCAATGAATTTTTTCGAAATTACCGGAAAATCCGTGAATGTCCTTCCGGAAGATCCGAACAAATGGGATCAATTGGCAGATTTTTTAGAAGGCAGTAAAAAAATAAAGCATTACTAGTAGTGAACGATTGCGCGGAACGAGGTGTTAAGTTGATCCAGGAGTATTGTGGAAAATTGACGAAAAATGAAGATCAACTGCAATTTCTTCTGCAAGTAGTGCAGCAGCGTAGACAGACTTTTCCGAAGACCACACGCACTAAAATAAAGGAAGGTTTTGTAGCACAATAAAATTAATAAATGTAAAATAGATGTGTAACTCTGGTGAAATGTTGAGAAAAAAAACCACTCTACATCTCCACCGGATAATTTCACTTGAGAGATAATAAGCCAAAAAGAAAAATAAAATGTCGATTAGTACGAGAATCATGTTCACCGTTAGAAATTGTACTACTGCGCCGAAAACTCCGCCCCATTAAATGATTCCCATCACGAGATAAAATGAAATATAAAATGAGAGAGTGCTAGAATTTTCCAGGCACTCCAACTCCGCACAGAGGAAGAATTTTGAATTAAACTGTTCTCAGTCGAAAAGCCCTTGACCTTATGATCTACTTTGCAGAAGACTACGGTCAGCCAAGTGTTCCCGATCACGAGCTATAGCACTATTAAAAAAAAGTATAGGGCACTTTCATTCGCTCTAGCGCCACCTAGTGAGAGAATTCTGAATTATTCAGGTCTTTACGGGAAAGCCCTTGACATAGTTGTCCAGTTTGCCGAAGATACCACTCTTCCAAATAGCCAGCATTTTGAGTTATTAGAAGTTGTTAAACCATGTAATCGAGTGTTTCTACCTCATGTAATTCGTGCGTTCATAAGCAAATTTTTTTTTTGCACTTTCGACAGAGCCACCCCAACTGCAGTACCAGACACCCTCAACTTTGCCCGCTTATAACTTTGTCTGCTGTCATCAGATTGACCTCCGGTTTTCACGAGTCCATTCATTGTTACATGAAGATTCTTATTTTGTCACACGAAAGACTTTCATCGATTACGGCGCCACCTAGAGCTGAAAATGTGAAACTGATGCATTTCTCCATACATTTGGTCTCTTTTTTCCATACAAACTTTGAGCAGTTTGCGGAACCCCTTACAGTGGACCAATCGAGCTGAAATTTTCAGGAAAGCTTGGTGGGGACCCAAACTATCATTTTGGGGGGTAAGGTTTGAAATTCCAAACTTTGCACTTTTTTCATACATTCTTGGGCCACTCTAGTGTCGCATGACTAATTTTGGTTTTGCCGCAAATCGCCAATTGATTCATGGCTTCTGTTAAGGGGGGAGTGGGCAACCTCCAACAAATTGAATTAACACATTCCAAACACAAATAGACATCATCTCAACTCGTTAAGAAGCGGCTACATTATGTACATATGTTTTGGTTTGTTCCTTAGGCCTGCAAGTTAAAGTTCATGATAAGTTTTTGATTCAGTTCAGGGATGTACACAAAACTTTTGCGGATTTTAACTTAGGCTATACGCTTCAACAGCAGCCGCTAAACAATCGTCTTATGTCAGGTACTGTTGAAAAACACAACTAATTATACCCCAGGCAGTTTTGAATAATTACAAATACTGTGTGTTATGCACAGATTAAGTTTGCTCGGGCACAAATTATCCGACACATCCTAGGGATATTTTCTGGTATGCCTTTATATGATGAAGCTTACATTTGGGGGGGGGGACAAAACAGTTTCAGCTTCGTATGCTCCTAATTGTTGGCAAAACGTCTATTAAATCGAGTTTTAATTTGAAAGATGGTGATATCGATTCAGATTATTTATATAAAATATCTTTGATATATTGTTATCTTTTATAAAAATATGGATTTCCCTGATTTGATAAATTGTGAAAAATTTTGACCTGAAGATTGAGAATGGGAAAGCGCGAAAACAAAAATGCAAGTAAAGTTTGCACTTACCGTGGAAGTGAATGATTTTATGGTTAAATAATAAAAATTCTGCCGAAATATATTCGTTCTCTGCTAGATAGCCAAAACTAGAATAATTGAACTCAAACAAAGCGCGGTCGAACCTAAACTAACATCGAGAACGAAACCAGTAAAAGAATAATTACATTACCTTCACAAAAAAAGGAAAAAAAACCTTCTTTCGATTGCCTCATGCTCCGAAAAAGGTTTCAGAGGAGGGGTGTTCCTTCTTGGATATATCAGTCACGAATTTCAGCCTCGGTCTATTAATTTCCCCCTCAGCAGGATGCTTTGCACAGTAGCGTAAGAGAAGCGTCCTGGCGAGAGTTACCGGTGGATGCAGAATGTGTAGCCAAAGAAGAGCCGAACAATCATAATATTCCAAGCACCCATCTGATCGTAAGTAGAGAGTGGGGGTTGTTGGGCCCACGAAACGGGGAACGTATCCAGGATGGCGGGGTTGGGCGGTAAGAAATAAATTTCAAACACGCAAACTTTATATTTGGTCGTGTTTTATTTTTCGTGCCTTCGTCGGTTGACGGGTGGGTTTTCTTTTTTTCTCTCTCGTAGTTTTGTGGTTATCGTCCTCTGCGGCAGCATAAAAGTAAAGGCTTGTTCTGGCTCGGTAACTCACCGGATGGCTCGGTCGGAACGTTATGAATCATATTTGCATAACCTGCTTTCGGCGTGTGGTTTTCCTTTCCGGACCGTTTCGCGTCCAGGAACACCAGCAACAGCAGCGTCGCGGCAGTGTGGTGGCAATTTGATGAAAATTGGTCGGTACGTTTGCTGGCTACATATTCTTATAGCTAGTACTGTGGCATGTATGATTTAACCGTTTTTGCCCAACCGGGTAAACTTTCTATGAACCGTTGGGGACGGCTTGGATTAGCGCAGCGACGTTTTTATTAGCTATACGTGATTATTGGGGTGTTGCATGCTTGGCAAACATATCGATTAAAGTTTTTCGTCTTCTGCCTGCCGTTATGAGGTGCGCCAATTTTTTGATTCAGTTAGTCGTCGAAATCACCGTAAAATCAGTGTCGACTGTTAGCTGGTAGCGGGATTGGTTGCATTATTATAGAAATACTTTATGTTGGATTCATTGCATGACTTTCGTGCAACATTTTTTTACCATTTAACATATTTGCTCATTTGACGATTCCTTTCTATCTAGCAGAAACACAAAGTCAATACTTATACAGTGTTCTTTGTTTTGCCAGAGCGTACGTATTTCAGTGAATCAGTCGCAATTTATTTAATTTTGATGATGTCAGTTTTGTGGAATTTAATTTAGACTTGCTTGGTATTGTTGAAATTATAATCACTGTCATGTTGTCTATTTATACTAAGAGCTCATATGGTAGAGTAAATAGTTACCGCATGAAACTACCCACTTACAAAAAGTTTATTGGAATAGTTGTTCTCATCGGTCGCGTGACATAGAGTATGCCGGCGAAGAAAAAATGCCCCTCTGGTGTATCCGAATGGAAGGTGCTGTGAACCAATTACGATGGAGTACAGATGGACGACTGAACGTTCCGTATTCACGTATGAGCTACTCATCGTACATACGCTGAAAATTGATCAGTTGGTGTGGGCTGTACATATTGTTAAAATACTGGAGGATAACCCAATGAAAATCATTGTGTGAAAGGATGAAATGACGATGAAATCACGACGGAAGACGAACTGAGTGGAGTAATGAAGCAGCAGTGTAACCTGGGTGAGGTGCACATGACGATCCGGTTAAGGAAGAGATACGGAGGACCTCAGACAGCGATGATTCGTTTACCGGTAACCGCTGCAGAGAATGCACTGGAAGTAGGCAAAGTTACGGTTAGATGGTCGAGATGCCCGATGCGAGACGCCCCACGAGTAAATAAATAAGCGAAGAAATGTTTCAAGTGTTTGGTCGTCAAACGTGAGATAATATGATCATCACTAAAGGAATTAGAATGGAAAGGAGACGCCATGTTCCGTTTGGAGTTTCAATTCAACTGTAGAAGCTTATAGCTGAGTTCGGATTCAGGACGGAGCATGTCGTTTCTTTGTTTTTTTTTAATCTCTTTAGTTCTCACAAGTCTCCTATCTCATGCCTCCACGCGAGTCTAAGTCTATTGATGACATTTGGTCCTTAGACCGGCGACGACTGGGTGCTATCAGCCTTTTGCCGATAGTAGCAGAATGAGAGGGTGTGAACAGATCTAATCAAGAAAACACTACCGTACAAATGAATATCTGATCGGAAATCAGCCACAATGAGACTTTAATCCGATTAGTATCGATAACCGCGGGTCAATACGTACTGAAAATTCGCCGCGTCTGTTTTTATGAATCTTATTTCAAGTTCCGTTATTGCTAACCAGCCCGTGTATCAGGTTAACAATTCTTTGTATTTCTTTTCAATGGCATACATACAAGTACATACTTTGGTTTATAACATTTCGCGCTATCATAACTCTTTGTCTGTATAACGTGTTATCACTCGGTAGTTTTCAACCAAATAAATATATCGTAGAGAAGAAGTACCGAATTCTGTCTAAATACTGTTACAATAGATAATGATCCGGCCCATTACGCAGATAATATTGGCTTTTGTAGGCAATATTCCCATGGCCGGCTGTGTGGAGTTCAAATTGCTTTTGTTTGCTTGGAGCGAATCCTAGACCTTATATCCTTCCAAACCACCAACTCCGCGACACCTATGGAAGAGTCTGATGAATCGTCGTCCTCCCGTTAAGTAGGTGGAGCATCAACACTTTCCGTCTACCTTATTCTTTACCCTTCCCCGTGAACGATGGGGATGGGAGCGGCCGGCAATGATGGCTATCATGTTTTGAGGTTTTAATATGGGTCGGATTGGTATGAATTCCTACTAACCACTTCCTAAGCAACTCTTATTAGGTAATCAGCAGTCATACATGATGAAGTCTGTGTGCAATCCGCCAAAACCATCGTCACAACGCAATGCAACGCAACGAAACGCAACGCAAGCGGAGAAATGTTTCAAGTGTTTGAGCGTTGGACATTTTGCAGGTTCCTGCTATGGCCCGGACAGATCTGGGATGTTGTTGGAAATGCGGGGAGACGGGCCATCTTGCGAGAGACTGCGAGCAGAGGCCGAAGTGCCTTCTTTGCACCCTAGCGGACGGAAACATCCACCAGACGGGTGGCTATAAATGCCCCGCTTACAAGAAGGCTACTCCAGGCCACGGTAATGGAGATAACCCAGATAAACCTGAATCACTGTGACACCGCACAGCAACTGTTGTGGCTGTCTACGACCGAAACTATGCGCGATGTCGCATTGATCGCAGAGCCTTATCAAATCCCTCCTGATAACGGTAACTGGGTGGCGGACATATCAGGAACGGCTGTGATACAGGTTATGGGCAGATTCCCCATTCAAGAAGTGGTTGAACGTTCATATGAGAGACAAAATCAACGGCGTCTTCGTGTGTAGCTCCTCCAAGGTGGACAGTAGAGCAGTTCAGCCTAATACTGGAGCAGTTAATCGGTCGGAAGCCGGTAGTCATTGGTGGTGACTGCAACGCCTGAGCTGTGGAATGGGGCAGTAGAGTAACCAACACAAGAGGGTGTATCATGCAGGAAGCTCTAGCGAAGTTAGACATACAATTGTGCAATGATGGTTCTGTTAGCACATTTCGGAGAGACGAGAGTGAGCCTATCATCGACTTCACATTCAGTAGTCCGTCATTGACGGCGAACATGTACTGGAAAGTATTCGAAACGTATATGCATACCAGGTGATTTGCTACCGTATCGGTCAACGGAACCTTGCTGCAGAACGGAGAAAGAAGACCGGTAAATGAAAGTGGAAGACGAAAGTCGTCAACAAAGACATCTTCGTTGACGCACTGAGAACGTGGATGCGGCTGACCTAACAAGAAGGATTGTGGCGGCTTGTGACACCACAATGCCGCGAAAACTGGAACTAGGCAATAGGCGGTGTCCACCTTACTGATGGAACAAGACGCTCAGTACGCTACGCGATGCTTGTCTCAGAGCCAAAAGGCAGGCTCAGAGAGCAATAGCGGAGCCAGATAGAGAAGAGCGCAAGGCAGCATTTCGGGAAGCTAGGGCCGCTTTAAAACGGGAGATCAGACTTCGCAAGTCAGATTGCCACAAGGAGCTGTGCAGAGAAGTAAACGCCAACCCCTAGGGCGACGCGTACCGAGTCGTCATGGCGAAAATGACGGGCTCGAGATCCTTTGCCGAAATGTACCCGATTAACCTTCCGGAAGTCGCGCTAGTGCACTGAATGCACGCTGATCTGAAAATTTAGCGAAATCATCTTAGTACACCAGCGGCTGCTCGTTCTGTGGCGATCCTGGCATATCCGGACATGTTCAGGATGGTACCTCAGAAGTGTCTAAATAAAGGCAACTTCCCCGAAATGTGGAAGGTCCAGAAGCTGGTGTTGCTGCCGAAGCCAGGGAAGCCATCGGGCGATCCGGCCTCTTACAGGCCCATATGCCTGCTGGAAACACTAGGAAAATTCCTGGAAAGGTCAATCCTTAACAGGTTGACCAAATTCACGGAAGGCGAACGCGGACTGTCCAAGATGCAGTTCGGATTCCGCAAAGGAGCATCGACAGTGGATTCAATTATGACAGTGCTCGAGAGTGCTGAAAAGGCATCTAAACAGGCGAAAAGGAGATCGATACTGCGCTGTGGTCACGATAGATGTGAAGAATGTATTTAACAGTGCCAGCTGGGTGGCCGGCTTTGCACAAAATGAGGGTTCCCGAATATCTATGCCAGATCCTGAAGAGTTACTTCCAGAGTAGAGTGCTGCTGTACGAGATGAGTGAAGGGCAGAGCTCTTTGGAACGATGGGGTCTTTGCACTGCGTCTGACCAGGAAAGCGAAAATCGTTAGTTTCGCGGACGACGTGTCACTAACGGTGATGGATGAGACGCTTGAAGAAGTGGAGGTATCGGTGACGGAGACAATAGATGCGATCGAGAGCTGGATGCATGGGGTTAAGCTGCAAATAGCCCACCACAAGACGGAGGTGTTATTGGTCAGCAACTGCAAAGCGGTTCAGTGGATGCAGATCGACGTCGGAGGGCACGTGATTGCATCGAAGCGGGCACTGAAGCAATTGTGAGTGATAATCGACGACCGGTTGAGCTTCAACAACCACGTCGACTACGCCTGCGAAAAATCGGCGAAGGCAACGAGACGTCTGCTATCTACTGTTTCGTCATCGATACTTCGATATGGGGTTCCTGCCTGGGGTGCTACGCTGAAAACCAAGCGGAACCGTGAATAGCTGAACAGGACATTCCGGCTGATGGCCGTATGAGCCGCGAGTGCCCACAGGACAATAAAGTCGGATGTAATATGCGTTATCGCCGGGATGATCCCCATCTGCATCATTCTGGCAGAGGACGTGAAATGCCACCAGCGGAGACTGGTCCGAGCGGACTCATTGGCTAAATGGCAGCAGGAGTAGGATAACGCGGAGAAAGGAAGGTGGACCCACCGACTCATCCCAAATGTGTCGGCTTGGGTGCATAGGAAGCATGGAGAGGTGATCTTCCATTTGACGCAGTTTTTGTCCGGGCACGGATGCTTCCGGAAGTATTTGCATCGGTTTGGACATGCTTCGTCACCCCTTTGCCCGGAGTGTGCGAACGTGTACGTGACACCGGATCACGTGGTCTACGAATGCCTTAGGTTCGAATAAGTTCGTAGGGGTATACCTGATGTGACAGTGGACAATTTCGTCGAAGAGATGTGCCACGACGAGCATACCTGGAATGCTGTAAACAGAGTGGTTAGGAGCATACTCTCCGAGCTGCAGAGGAAATGGTGAAGGGACCAACAAAGTAGCGCCACTGTCTAGAAAATCGATGTGAAGCTACAAATCTGGTTGCGAGAGAAATTCCGCCGGCGGGGAACTTTCCGACGGTGTAGACTAGGTCCACCGCCTGGGACCAGAAGAGTAGCACGCGACGTAGCACCGGGTTTGGGTCGTCGAAGCGCTAGTGAACCAGACGTCAAGCTTCACCGGAATCGCCGGATCGACCTGGACACCCTACCGGGTAGCTCGTGAGTAGGCTATATCCACCGCCGGGGATTAGACTGAGTAGACCGCGTGGCTCAGCTAGCTGCGGTTCGTTGGGGCTCTAGTGGACCGGAAGCTCAGCTCCTGCTGGCCCGTTGAGAAGGTTAGATCCACCGGGGACTAGATCGAGTGGATCGGGACGAAGCAGGGAGCTAAATGTCTCACGGAAAAGAACATCGGAATCAGGAGAAATCTACCGCTCAGTTTCGGGAGAAGCTCTCTCGCCGGGGATTTTTTGTCGGAGTAGGCTAGATCCATTGTCAGGGACTAGACCGGGCGGAAGCTGAATAGTTCATCGTGGAAGTAGAGTTGGAGTTGCGGTGCTTAATGGCACCGGACCGGGAGCCAAAGGGCTGAAGAAGTTGTGGTGCTAAAACCATAGAAGAATCGGTATTGGGAGAACTTTCTTCACCGTGGAACTCTCCGTCGGTCCAAGCTAGATTCACCGCCGGGAACTAGACTGAATAGACCACGACGAGATACAACCAGTCGCAGGTCGTCTGGTTGGCTCGGTTTCCAGAGAACTTCTCTCACCGGGGAATTCTCCGTCGGAGTAGGCTAGGTCCATCGTCGGGGACTAGACCGAGGAGTTCGCGAACAAGTTGGGAGCTCAACGAGTAAGTGATGCTGAATAGTACGAGAAGGGAGTTGCGGTGCTGAATGGCACAAGGGAGTCGAAGGAATCGGTAAATTAGACAATCTGAAGTTGCCGCTTAGATTGTCTTCGTAGGGGAAGAGCACTAAATCTCAACCCACAGGTTAGTTCTCCGACTGGTGGATGGTGGTGAACTAGTACTGTGTCCAGGAGTAGTGCTGTAACGCTACAGAAGAAACTAAATTTTAGTAGTTGAAATAGAGTGGGTCCTATGCACATAAAAACCTTGCCCGAAGTAATGCCGTAAGGTAGTGCCGGGGAGGAATCGGGTTCTGGGCAAGAGCAGTGGTTTTTAGCGGGTCGCGTGATAGCAAGCCCAAACCCGTTCGCTGAGTAGGGTTTTGTACATTTTTTCGTGCATTCTCAGTGCTTTTTTGAAAGTTTTATTCTGCTCTCTCTCTCTCTCTCTCTCTCTCTCTCAAAAAAAAAAAAAAAAACACACATACATACATTTTCCGAACTCGACGAACTGAGTCGAATAGTAAAAGAGACTCAACCCTCCGGGTCTCGGTTAATTGGTCGATTTTCAGAGTGATTGCATAGCCTTTCTGTAGATGAAAGGCAAAAAGGGTTCATAAATACAGGCTTCAGTGTACTAAATGAATTAATAACGGCTGCTCAATAAAAAATGAGAATGATTTCAATACCTTTCTGTAATTAGAGTAAAGAGCATAAATTGAAGAATTGCTCTCTCGACTTTCTAGAAATGGGTGGCATGTTTCTTTTCGCCCGGGTGCTGTCAGTTCAATCGAAGATGGTGTCGAAACAGCAAGCACTCCGCGAGCGTGTTGTACTGTTTTACGAAACGCATGGTCATCGTAGCCAGTAGCGGCCGTCCGGCGAAGATAATGACGAAGAAGAAGAAGAAGAAGAAGAAGAAGAAGAAGAAGAAGAAGAAGAAGAAGAAGAAGAAGAAGAAGAAGAAGAAGAAGAAGAAGAAGAAGAAGAAAGCGTTGATGAAGCTGATCGACAACAAGGACGGAACGAGTTTGCGTGACGCCGGCCGAAAATATCCTTGCTCCTATAGCTTGATTCACCAAACCCTAAAGATGGAGGGCATCATCTGTCGGAAGAAGGCTCGGTCCGCCGAGTACACGGACGAGCAGATAGCGATCGTGAAATCGTAGTGTCGGTGGATGACGAAGAACTACTGCGGGACGTGCTGGACGACAAAAGATACTTTCCGCTTTCGAAGACCCACATACCAGGAAATGAAAGCTACTATTCCAGCGACAAGTCGGCCACACCCCCCAAAGTAGAATATAAGTTTAAGCAGAAATTTGAAAATAAAGTTATGCGCCATGTCGTTCAGAGGGATTTCAAGCCGAGCGGTCTGGCAATCGATCAACAAGTGTACCAGGAGGAGTGTCTTGAGAAAATTCTTCTCCTGTTCTTAAAGGAGCATCGAGCGTATGGGAAGTATGTCTTCTGGCCGCGCGAGGTGCCTTCCCATTACGCCAAGAAGACGCTGAAGTAAGATATAGCAGAAAAAGATATCGTACGTGCCGAAAGAAACGAACCCGACTAACTTGCCCCCCCATTGAGGATTTTTTCAGCTCCTTCAGTACCCTAGCGTACAAAAATAATTGGCGGGTCAAGGATATGAAGCAGTTGACCACCAGGATCCGGAATTGTACCCGGAAGATGGACGTCAGTGTCGTCCAGTGCTCTTGTGAGAGTATCGCGACTAAGTTGCGTCGTACGGCTGACCATGGTCCCTTCTCCAATATATTTTTTGAAGAATAAACATTATGTTTTTAATAAAAAATAGCGAATTATTTGAATTTTTTTTGTTTTTTGACTGAAAAAGTCGCATTTTTTATTGAACACCCATTTATTGAGATGTCATCGCCAAGAGTAGGGGCTTTTTTCAAAGTCATCCCATTCCTAAATATACACCTCTGGACCACTGTGGGTTTGTCTGGAGTTTGGGAAAGGAAAAGAGAATTGAAATGCTATACACTTTACAAAAAATCTGAAGCGTTCATGTTTATAGCATACGGACTGTAGTACAATCAAGAATCACAACTGTGACATAGAAAGGAATGAGACACATTATCTTTTATTAAATAATTGTCCTTCCATTCAGAATTTTTTTTATGGCTGGAAGATATTAAAGCCTAGTTTTTTATGGTGAACGCATTTGCAAGGGTGGCCAGGACCGATCACACCCAAATCGTCATTGCTATTCTGGGTTGTTCCTTCCTTTTCAATCGAACGATAGTTGAACACCATTTGATATGTTATAACCACGGAGAATTTCATCGCACCTAAATACAATTTTCCCTAGTCATTCGGCATCGAAATTAACCTTTCAGGTGATGTCCGTTTTGTCTGATTGAATTGTACCGTCGGACGATGAGTTCCGGGTTTAGTGCAGATGATATGATTAGTAACGCTCATTGCCCTGAATTATCTACCATCAACACACAAAAAAACTCATTGCTCTACAGCAATTTTTTTTTCTCTTAACTGACCGTCTTCGTCTAACATGATTATGGTCCTTCTGGTTCAAATAGTCCATAACACGCATACGCTGGACCAATCAGTCGCAATCAAATTATAGCACTTCCCGCTCGCTCTCTATCTTCATCCTCGTCACCTATAATTTCATTATCTTTCCCATCATCATCGCCCGAAGTAAGTGGAGCACCGCAGTCCCAAAGGAGAAATGAACAAAAAGTGATATCACCCCATCCCGCATCGCGAGGTGGGTGGCTGCCTCAACTACGAGAAAAATCTCCCTGGCTTTATCCTAATTTTCTCCACTTTGGCCCGGTTTATGTGTGTATATGGCGTCAATTTAAGCCACGATGGCCATGGCCACATCGTCTAGCCGTGGGAACGGAAGAAACGTGCAATTTATCTTCATTTCAGCTTGCAGAAAGCTTTTTGAAGTGGAAAATTTTCCCTCGCACAACCAACCTATTAGAGATGAAATGTTTTGAAGAACAGGGAAAAGGACGAACTTTTTAAATCCACTTTCACCATCAACAAAGCGCCATCGATTTGGTGCTTTGCCGACATTTTGGTGGGATTTTGCACTCTGCGGTGTGCAGGTCGGAACAGTCGGGAGAGCAGTTGCCAGGGGCGTTTCTGATGTGTATGTTGAGTTCGTGACAGGGTTATTGCAGTCGATACATGGTTTTGAACAGCAACTCTACCGATATGTATTCAGCAAAGAAATTCTTTGGTGAAAGATAGGAATATTTTGAACTCAGAAATTCTTTCATTAGAATTTTCGCAATACGGGTGTCAACATTCTTGGAAATAACTTAAATTATATGATCTTTTAACGCTCACTTATGGTAGAGAAGAGAAGAGAAGTACCACTTCGAACAAAAAAAATTACGAAAGTTCTCACAAAAGCGAATCGGATTTGTTGCTGGTTTTCCTTGCTTTGAATTGATAGTGCACCCATATGACGTTTCAACTAGTATAACTTTTGAGACTGGTTCGTATACATCGTTGCAGGCGGCAAGGTCGAGCTTCGCTAAAGCGTATAGTAAATAACAGAAAATGTATTATTGCGTTTCGTATCATAGATTTTACTTATCTGATTGATATTATGCTTATTGCTGTATGTAATCATTGAGCGCTCGTTTTCTAAATTATCTGTTATTTTTGCGGGGCGTCCGGAGAATCATCCAGTTTCAATGGAATTTTCTCTGAATATCTGGTCCGCTTTTATTAATTTTGCATATTGAAGAGTAACTCGTAAGGAACCTTTGCTAAGCAGCACATGATTGCAGAGCCCTCTTTCTAACTGGTGGAACGTGATCTTCCGCATGACTGGAGGATTTTTCCATTTGTCATAAATATTACTTGAGATAATTAAGCTGAAGAAGTTAACTTTTTCTCTGAATTTCAATCCAATGCAGTGACAGCTAATGTGAGTACTTAAGGTCACAAGAGCACTTAGCACATATTAGGGAATCCAATGGAAGATTTTTGTCGTGATAATACAATTTTGTAAAAAAAAATATTTGTAATTTTTCGAACAAAAACATAAAAAAATCGATAAAACGTCAGCTGCATCGGAAAAAATCGAAAACAGCATATGGCTTAATGACCCAATGAACGTATACAATCTCGCCATCGTCGGTCTTAACAGCAGTTGTTATTGTCTAACAGTTTAACTATTTTTAAATGTATTTTAGAAAAATTCTTTAACTTGGCTGCTGAGTAACTGATTAAGAATAGCTTCTCGGTACGGAGATCTGAAAAGTGTGTAGCAGTGATGCCACAAGTATATATTTATCTAGAAAGGTACAGATTTTTCGAGTATTTTTTGTACAGATTCTGTACGATACGGATAACACATTTTTGTAAAAAAGTACAGTTTGGTACAGTTTTTTTTAACACGACAGGTAAAAGAATTTAACACTGGTATGCATACCAGTAAACAGGTTCTAAATGTTGAGTTAGACCGCTGACAGAGTGATGGCGAGAAACTGAGCTGGAGCTAGCACTGACATTAGGATGCGGGATTTGAGAAAATTGCTTGCAGCAAATCAAAAAATTGATGTCAAAATAGGTTTGTTACAGTACCAGGAGAAACTGAAAGTACATCTCCTTTTCTACTTCTAGTAGCAAATCGAATTAAAAATTAGCAAGTAGGGCATATTTCTTGAATTTTTGGTCCCACAAAATCAGCAAGTTTTTTTGTTCCTGTTTGCTACGGAGCAACTAGGAGTAAGAACCGTGTATTGAAACAAACCTAATGTAAGCCGAGCAGATCTGCGCGGATTGCTTGCGTTTACTGCGATAGGCCGCTTATAGAGTGGCGGCGCGAAATTGTGTATGTGCTGCCCAAGTAACCATAAGCATTAAGCCATTGCACTATATTGGCTATACATTTGCACTAATGTTGCATTGAAACTCTATTACAGCATTAACAATGCAATAAAGCTCTATATTAGCATCAATAATGCATAACTGCGCAACCGACATATAGCATTATCACTGGCTCTATATGCGTATATAAAGCTGATATAACGCGTACATTCTTCAAGGATCTTTAAAACATGTAAGCTTTACAAGTGCATTTAGTGCCATTATAGAGCAAATAAAAAGCCGATATAATGCTATTGTAATACTATGCTGCCCATAAAAGCATAAGAGTCCCATATGGATTTTTGTCGAAAATGAGTTATCTGTTGGATTGTATTCTGTATCACCACTCAATCACAATGCACAAATAAGATTACCAGGTTTGTTTAGAAAATATCGAAAAAATACCAAAACATGGTTGTCCCATCTATAAGGCTCAATGAGAATATAAATCTTCAACAACGTTTTTCTCGGCTTGCTGTTTTTCAATATGGGACTCTTATGCTTTTATGGGCAGTATGGGTTTATTTGTTATGCAACTCTTCTTGAAGATTATATTGGGCATATTTCATTTCAATCGAACATATGCAATATAGTCTAGGGAGCAAACGCAGCGCACTTACCGTGAAGGACGAGGCAAGGTACCTCAGTTCGAGACTTACTAAAGGTAATTTTCGTGAAACATTCATATCTAATATCTGTTTACGCTTTGCATTGAAAGATGGAAATTAACTGTGGGAAGTGTACACTTCACGTTGAAAAAACGAAATAGTGATTTGCGATGGTTTTTGCGATTGTTGGCGCGTATTCCACAAGAAATCTACTGGTTTATATGCAGACGAAATTGAAGCATGCAAAAACTCAAATGTTTTCGGGATGTGCGATAGGTGCCGCGACGTGTTGGAAAATGCAAGATTTCGTAGCACTATTTCATCTTTAGAATCACAAAGTGAAAGGAGACGCGATGAGAAGATTGCTCGTTTACAGTCCAGTATCGATCAGTTGAACGCATCTGTGAACAGCTTAGTTGGATTACCGGCATCGAAAAATTTATTCGAGAACGTAGCTAATGTTACTGGAATTGAGCGGGTTCACCTGTTGTCATCGACGCAATCGAACATGGCTGCTAGCATTTCAGAACCCGGTACAAATTTCGAGTTATTTCTCTCGAACATTTGTAGTGACGTCAGCGAAGAACAAGTGACTAATCTTGTTTCAACATGTTTAGATAACCAAATACCTTTAGCGGTTAAGAAGCTTGTCCCGGCTTGGCAAGGCACTACAGCCCTCGACTTTGTTTCATTCAAGATTGAACTACACTCTTCAGTGAAGGAAAAAGCTACGGTACCGAGAATTTCGTAGGAATTATTCAGGATCCATGGGCACCATAACCGCACTGAACATTTGTGATGTTTTTATATTTTGTTTTATTGTGCTAGTTTAATTATTGAAATATTTGTAAAATATGTTCATTATGTTGTTATGTTATTTTGTGTAAACGTAATTGTACCAAGTAACTTTAGAATTTCAATAAGACCGCTGAGGTCCGTTGGAAATAAAACAAATAAATAAATAAATAAATAAATAAATAAATAAATAAATAAATAAATAAATAAATAAATAAATAAATAAATAAATAAATAAATAAATAAATAAATAAATAAATTAATAAATAAATAAATAAATAAATAAATAAATAAATAAATAAATAAATAAATAAATAAATAAATAAATAAATAAATAAATATCATGTGAGAACGAAAACCCATTAAGGATATTCGTTACAATGCATTAGAAAAGAGTCAATTACGGTTTTAAACAGAACATTTTATTTTAAAATGTTTCCTTTTTGCTCATCATACCGAAAGGAAACATAAAAAATGATTTTAAAGCCATGGCGGACATTGACAGCCAACTGAAACTAATGCTAATAGCATTAGTGCTGCAGAAACGAGCTGTCAATCTATGCACAGTAATAGCACTATATATCGCCTGTTCTGGCATAATATCAGCATTATATCAGGCTTCACGGATCTTTAAGACAGCATTATATGTGGATCTAAAGCAGATATTAGGCTACGTTATAATACTTATGGTTACTTATGACAGTAGGATGCGAGAAACCTGCTTGCAGCATATCAAATTCGAACCTGCCAGTGTAAAAGCAGATAGCCGGTGCAGATCCGCTCGGTTTATACTCTGACATCATCCCTGTGGTTTGCAGCAAGCAGGTTTCTCGCATTCTAATGTCAGCTCTAGCCCCAGCTTAGCTTCTCGCCACCACTCTGAAAGCACCCATGGGCTTCATTTGAATTGCTGAATACAAGTTTGTCACATCTCGCATCCAAATGTCAATACAGGCTCCAGCCAGGGTTGCACATTCACAAATTTTTCTTTAATGTCACAGATTTATTTAACAATTAGGTAATCAATGAGACGTGTTGGATCAGCTGGGCACAACGTCCGATAAAACCGTTGTTTCGCTCCAACATAAAACGAATCGGAACTAATGAAAGATGTTTGTGTTTGCAGGAGTAAAGCAAAACAAACTTATTACAAAACCCTCCACTGCGTTGTCAAACAAACGTCTCATAGATTGCCTAATTTTTGGTCACAGCTTCTTTTTTTCAGAAGACAGATTTTTAACATTTTCATGAAAATTTCACCGATTTCCACAAATTTTTGGAAATGTTTCAATTTTTTATAGATTTTTCGGAAATTTTACACAGATCTGCCTACTGTTCAAAGCAAAACAGATGGCCAAAAGATTTTTTAGACTGAAACACAGCTTCCAATGTGACCCTGGCCGCAGCTCAGTTTAGGTTGAAAACAAAATGACAACGAGAATTTGAACTGGAGCTGATTTTGACATTGCCCAGTAGAACACTCCGGAGTTTTGACTGGTTTCTGCCGAAATGTTATCGCAAATGAAACAACTGATTCCGAGTCGGATTTTTTTGATTTTTCGCAGCCAAATATCAGCATCAGCACCAACTCAGTATGTCACTATCTCGAATGAAAAATAATTATATAAAATGATTCGATTTGTCATTGTATTGGTACAAAATACGAAGAATTTTCAACTCCCGGTACAGGTTTAATTGTGGCAGCACTGGTGAGTAGTCAGAACGATTGTCATGGTTCACACACCTTGGTGACATTTTGTAATAAATTATAAATAATTATAAACTCATTTCCTCTACTTTTATAAGGACCAAAAAACTTATATCGAATCCTGGAAAAGGAAAATTGCTGGCTAACAAAATGCTGTTTGTGTTTATATTTAATGTACTTGCTTGGTGGTTCGCAAAAGAAAGGACACACAATAGCCATTGGGAAGATATCCATTGAAAATCTTTCTTGGGCAGTGCGCTAAGAATGAACTGTGCAGTCAAAACTTTCGATATTTAAACGTAAATGCATGCTTACATAGTTCAACATTAACACTTTCGTTTTACGATGGAAAAAGATAGGTTAATATTTAAAGTAAAATAACCGTTTGCAACCCAAAAACGCAGTCAATGTTTGAAAGATGGGTTAATTATTGCATAACAATTTTTATTTGGTAGAACATATTCTGACCACTTGTCGGATTATCGGGGATGGATTTGCTAGATATTTTATACCAGTAACGTCGTATAATTTTGAACTAATGTGTTGATTAACAGCGTTTTTTGCAGAGCTTCGACACCACGTGCCGCTAGTGATTTTAAAAAGAATTGTGAGAAGTTTTGATTTCGAGTAGCCCTTCTCTTCTCTGCTTATGGTCCCACTAGAACCTGTCCAGAATAAGACAATTCCGGGATTAAACCATGGATAGACCTACAATAATAAGATGATGTAATTCCAAGAGTTTTGGTTCCCATATTGGTAACAGTTTATTACAGTTCACAAACACTATTCCTGTACGGGGACATGTTTTCGAAAATCAACATTTCAGGAATCAATTGAATTCATCACGATTCCGAAACATCTAAATTGACCAAAAATTGTCATAGTTATAAACACCAATTGACAATTTGATCGTAATCAATTTTTTGGTGATGTTCTAAGGATCAAAATCCCCAAGTAACAATTTAAGTTTAATAGTACACTACAAGTGCAATACAAGTTTTAAAAGAGACTTCAAGAGTGCAAATTACTCAATTGTCCAGCTATGGAACGAACATTGGAATTTTACGAATATGAAACTCAAAAGGTTTTCTGGTTGGATGCACAAAGGAACATTTCGTGAAATATTATCGAGCAGTACTTGTAAACTAATTTAGTGAAAGTGGAACTCAATTTTTTTTAAAACTAGAGAAGAGAAAAGATTATTTTTAATGCTAACCTCCCTCGGAAGATATGCATCTATTTGCTACTTCACTGGACCAAAACCGGCAATTGCACAGCGAAGCTCCCATTGTCAAATAATCTTCGTCAGTGGCGGCTCTCGGAGGAGGCACGATGGGGGCCCTTGTGTTTTTAAATCAGTATTAAGTGTTAATGTCTTTATTTAGTACATTGATGCTTTTTGAATCAATAGTATTGATGAATAAAACAGATACGAGTTGTCTTTAGTGGCTTCCTTGAGCGACATCTTCAGTGATTTCTATGCATGAATTGCCAACGCATATTAGGAAACACGATTCCGAAATTCGATATTCCATTTTCCAAATGGTGTATGACATACTATTTGCCAAGAAGGCGTCCCCCCGCTTTACCACCCGACTGGAGCCACCCATGATCTTCATTGGGGGTATCCTAATGGTGCTGGGATTGTTCATGCTAGAATGCGTGAAAATGCGTCCTATCTTCGCTCATTGTACCGTTTACTTCAAAAAGAACGCTTTTGCCAGCCAAGAAAAAACAGAACGACACTGCGCTTATCTGGAATAAAGTGCGAGGCAATTTGACGTTTATTTTAATAGTAGCATTTAAACGGGTTGGTGGAATAATTGCTGGAAAATGGAGTCGAAGATCGGTTGATAACGAGCACAAATCGCAACTCAGTATCAATAACGGTCAAAAATTAACCGAAAACAAGTTATGACTCATGGCAATGAAATCATCGCTTCAAGCAGTTCGATAGAAGGAAAGGCTAAATGGGCCAAATTCAGTGACCGTAGTCAATGTCCCGATTGCAAGGAGATCTACCATCTTACCATTAAGACTAATCATATTTCTCGTTATCCCAGTATTATTATATTAGTAATAAATCTCGTCCGGAAAAGTTTTGATCTGCAGGGAAACCTCTCGCACTGCCGCACAGCGACTATCAAAAAGTTGTAATCTCATCATAAGTTGAGTAGAACGTTTGGAGCTATTATCGCAACCAGTTTTTTGATGGGCGGTTGTTGATGTGGCTCGCCCCAGGAGGGAAATTTATGCTAATCTCATGCGATCGACGGTATTATCTCGCCGAGTGAGTTTTAACAGCTCGAATTTCATTTCGCACCGGCAAATGTAAAATTTCCTGTTCTCGGTGAGATATGTATCAGCTGTGGGTGTCAGATTCTCGAATTTCCTGGGATCGAACGATTTTTCGAAAATTGTTTGTGCCGTGATTCATTAAAAGTTTGCTACGCAGTTCCGATAACGAGTAGAGAGGTGGAAGGAGAGAGATGACTTGTTTCATTTGCATAATTCTTCGGCTCTGATACCGGAAGCAGCAGGAGTCCATTACTTTGAGGGATGGTGATATTAACATGCCAACAATGAACAATGAACATCACCAGACGGACATGCCAGAAACGTTGTCAATTATCGTTTGGTTGAAATTGAAGGTTTCTAAATTGCAGTAATGGGATGTTTTTGGGGGGAGTTATAACTTTTTTGCGTCACTTTTCTCGATTGTGTTAAATAAGTGACTAGCTAAATAGAATAAATTTCGGATAAAACGGTATGTTTTGGATAAAACAGCTTCAATGGAGTAGAGGCGTCGAATTCAAAGCAATTAAACGAACTAGTAAATTTCTATCAACGGATAGAACTCATCTATATCAAAACCAAAAAGGTTTGAGTAGGTCATATTTATCCCAGAAACATTCCTGAATACACATTAGACTGGCTCGAGGATAAAATTCAAAATAATCCTAATTAGGGAGCACAACGCAATTAAAATTAGTAGGGAATTTAGAATTAGAGAAAATGTAATTTTTTGCATCTCCAGGATTTTTATATATTTTTTGCGATTTTGTTGAATTAACCACAGAATTTTAGTAAATCTGCCAACACGGCAAATGTACCACCACCTACGCTTCAATCCTAATTATCTTAGAACCTGTTCATCGTAGAGACTTATGATCTTCTGAAAAAATATTTTTTCGAATTACCTAAAGCTAACTCAGAAGTCAAAAATCCGATTAAATTCAGCAAATAGTGAGATCGAGCTATTCCGATACTATTCATTACATTTGCATTTGTTTTAAATTACCTAGTGGTGTGATTGTGCCATTCTCATCTATCTAAAATATGATTCATTAGCTGGTTATGTTCAATATAATTGAGGAAACGACTACCACGAAAGTCGACGGAGACACACTTTAAAAAACCTGTTTTAATCCACCTAGTGGTGCAATTGAGCCTTTCTCATTTATCCAAACTATGTTTCCTTAGTTGTTTTTTTCTTTGATATTGACGACTTAGAGTGAGTCAATCTTTTTCTTTTTATATTGTAACGATATTTAATTAGCAAGGGACTGAAACAGGCACGTAGCCAGAGGGGGGGGAGCTAGGGGGCTAAAGCCCATCCCGAAACTTTTCTGATTTTTTTTAGATATTTCGAGTAATCCTAAACAATTTGTAATACACTTCCGTTTAGTGAATACATCTTAACTTGAAAATGTTGTAGAAGATATCATAAAGAAGACTTTGCGATAAAATTGATTGCTACAATCATAATCAACAGATTATTACTTATGCAATTCAATGTATTCAATAAAATTTAAGCGGTTTGCGAATCTAGTCGTGAGAGCCTATGGTGTTTCCATGTTAGTAAGAATTGCGTACGTATATAGTAGTATAAGACAAAATGTTTAAGGGGAGATTATCATTTAAAATTTGCAAAAAAATGACTTTATACATTTTTGGAAAGGACACTAATGTCTACTATATTGTGTTAAACGGCGCATCAAAAAATTTCCTACAGGCCATTGTTCGAAGCAGCGTACCTGCCGTCAAAGAACGCTCTCGGCTCGATACGCGCTCATCCCGAGCAGAAGAAAATAACTTCGGAATACTAAATTCAGGTATACTGTACCCAATACTTGTACACTACAATAAGGTATTGAGGAGCCTTGCATAAGAGGTAAAATACCTGAAATAATAACTGAGACATATACTACGAATAACTAGTTGATAATAAAACGAGTTTTTATAATACCTGAGTAATAACAAAACCTTTTCAACCTTCCAATAACAAAATTCACTGTATGGAGGTATTCAATAAGGTATTGATTTGGTATTTGTAAAAATCACTGGAATACATAAAGAATACTAAAATTAAGAATTATGCCTTATTGAGGTATTAAGCAGGTATTGGAAAATGTTTCTTCAATACCCGTTTAATACCTCAATGAGGTATTAATAATAAATTAATACTAGGTTTTGGTATGATACCAGAAAATAGTATGCTCAGGTTATTGGCCAGTTATTTTCTCCAGGACGGGATCAGGTAGAAGAGGAGTGTACATGTCTCGGGAACGTATTTCACGGCTTGATCTGTAGAGGCATCGCAGATTAAACGTGAGTTTTCAAACAACCACAGAAAACGGTGAAAAACGAAAAAAGTTGGTCAAAATTGTTGAAATAACATTTTAGTCGGCTATATTGGAATCGCCATTTTCATTTTTTTTTTAATTTTAATACATATTAAGGTTAGGTTCAAATTCTTGTTTTTAAACCACAAATTCTTCTTTTGACGATTTTGAATGAAATACCACTTATTTTTAGGAGGGGTCCGCCATATTGGACGGGCCATTTTGAATTATGAAAAACTGACTTCAGATTCGTGATCAGCGATGTCCAAAACACATAATTTTATGTAGCATTGACATTCTACCACGGATAATCGAAAGTGTGCTCAAAACTTTAAACGTGTTTATCTCAAAACATCATTTTTCGAAACTGCGTACAATTTCATTTGAAAACGGCTCAATTTAAAGTCTTCATCTTTTTACCTCTCGAAAGAAAACCTTTTTAAATGGAGAAATGACCCATAAAATCTACAAATACTTCGTATTCACCTTTTTCAGTAAATCCTTAAAGTGGAAAAAGGGCTAAAAATCAATCTCAAAGTTTGCGTTCGCACCATTACGTCAAATTTGAAGTTTTTTACCCATTCTTAGATAATTCCTCCAATAAATTTAGTTTACTTTAGAGCATTATAATAAGTTTGGTTTTCTAGATCGATCCTGAAGCAGCAGGTTCTGTGCAGTTTTGGTATTCCACGCGCACCTAAATTAGACAGGACGTCGCCACGGGCGCCATTTTGTTTATTCGTCTTGAAAAAAATTGTAAATGAAGACGAAAATATAAGTGAATCCTAATACTATTTCCTTCTATAATTTTGAACCCTAAAACTATTTCCTTCTATAATTCATCATTGGCCCACAAAAAAATCCATTTTTTTTTACTTTTTGGTCAGAAGAATGACAACCTCCCCTTAAAGTAAGTGAAGTAAGCAACGTGATTCAGTCGTTTCTTTTGGTCGGGTTCCGATCACATATAGATTTATTAGTCACGTCAATATGTATCAATTTTTGCTTCCATCATTCGCTCTTAGATAATTTTATCATGAGGAACCTAATGTGGCTATCAGTAGCAACATTTTAGTCGCGTTACATGATTATATATATATACACACATGCGCAATGTATTAGGAAACAGTAGAGACGCCAAAACGTAATCAGTCTAAAACCAGCGGTGCTCATATCCAAGTAGTCAAAAGCTGCGTCCGATACCCTCGAACAAACTGCCAGCAGAATGCTAATATCACAGAGAAGATCTGAACAAAAACACCATCACATCATTGAAGATGCTAATAACGGCATCAAGAGTGATTTAAAGCCCATGTTTCTCCCAGATGAAAGATCTCCATGCAAAATAGCGGGTTGCGTGTGCGTGATCTCTCGGACACCCACTTAATTTTTTTTATTTGAAGTTATACATTATAAAAATATATGATAGATCCAAGGCTTCGTTAAGCTAGCGCTTTGAGCCGTGGATAAGTCAACGATACTTTTTAAAGATTTCACTTTGCATGTCCAAAATTACTATTAGGGGCCATGAGACATTAAAATTTGCAGGTTGTCGGTAGATTGTGTTCTTTTATGCACTAACCCAATCAGAATCATCTGATTAAAATACTTTTAATAATTTGGTGATTATACTATTTAGACAACAACCGTTTATTTTTAATTGCGGTTGTGCACTGTTAGTATTGTAGTCTAGGGGCAGATCACTTGTGAAGCATTTTTAAAAATCAGCGAAATGAAATGCAGTTTTTTCCATCATAATAGAAATTCATCATGAATTTTGCGTTACGTGCAATGTATTTTGCGTTGCATGTAAAGCGTCAAAACCCTATAAAAAATTTGTCCTATACTCAACAAAACGTCGAACAAAGTGGATCAGCGTAGAACGTTTGTTAAAACAAATTTTTCTGCGAGGTAGTGTAAAATTGAAGCAAAAATGGAGATTAAATGCATTTTTGCTGATTTCATCCAAATTTGTTATACATCCCCAGAGTGATCTGCCCCTAGATTGGAGTAATAAAAAATTCATGAACACGATCGAGATTTATCGAATATGTATCACGTGAGTTTACTGAGCAGATTAGTTTCATTTATGGTTTGGTATATCCCACTCCCATTTTGATATTGGCGAATGAATTGAGTTGGATAGTCTATCGGCCCAGGCGATAATTCAAACATTTACTTGTTTTAATTCAAGCAAAATAAAAAAAAATGCAAGATTTATTCTCGTAATGGGAATGTAAATAGTTCTGTTGCATTAGTTGTGAAAAGTAGAATTCAATGCCAGTTTTACCACACCTGTAAATCGGCCGCAAGAAAAAATTCATTTTATTCTTTTGAAATTACTCTGAAATGCCTTTAGATTGGCCTGCTGAAATATTCTTGTTTACGAAGAAAACTTAAGTTATTTTTTACGCAAATTGTGTCATCGATCGCGATGTACATCGAATTGAAAAGTAACTGCATTTACGAACACGAACTTTTGTGATGACAATTCGGTTTGTTGTCTCCTGCACCTCATTTTGGTTTGCAACTTGTTCGGTCATCTCTAATCGTAAACACTTTATAAATTGCATACTTTTAGCCCCTCCCGAAACAAAATCCGGACTACGGGCCTGGACTGAAAGGTGTGAAAATTTTTCAATATTAAGAGCCAAGGAAGAGCGAGGAGTTGAAGGAAGAAAGTTTAGAAAAGCGTGGAATAGGGTCATATGAGCAAGCTTAGTTTGTCCCGGTTCTGGCAACATAAGTCATTAAGTGACTTTACGCTTGTCTGGGTATACCGCAGACTCAAGCGATTCGCTTTTAATGCCAAAATATCCTTACTCCTGCGTTGCAGAAGACAAAATGTTAAATCGCCGGAAAACTCGAAGCTTCCTCATATGACCCTATTCTTGAGCTTGTGCGACTACTCCTGGCTGCTACTCCGTTATCGATCGGGACTAGCTGAAGTAGCACAGGGAATCAGTAGATAATTATGCTTGGGAGTAGCGAAACATCTTTCAATGTGCAACTCCTGGTAACCCTAAAGTGCTTTTGATCAATACCGGCGCCGGCACGGTCCGAACGTAGATCTCGGAAGGAAAGGGAAGGAATGGTTAGTCCGATACTTGCATTTGCTAGAGACCGTATACACTACTGCTCACTCCACAAGTATCACGGGAGGAGGATATTTTTGTTAGTAAGAGTATAGAAGTTGGATCTACTTCTTCTTTACCGACGTCAGAGAGGTGATTCCACTACCTGGACTAGATATCGATCCACCAATTTCATTTTCCAACGGCTTTACTTCCTTTCCGAAGGAAGACGTGACCACAGATTTTTTCTCCTCAGAAAAATCTCAACGACCTCGGCTGGAATTGAACCCAGGACAACTGGAATGAGTGGCGGTCACGCTTACCACTCAACCACCGGCGCCGTCAAGCTTGCTCATATGACCCTATTCCACGCTTTTCTAAACTTTCTTCCTTCAACTCCTTGCTCTTCCTTCAGTACTATAGCTCTTAATATTGAAAAATATTTCACACCTACCAGTCCCTTGCTAATTAGCTGGGATTGTTCAATATAATTGTGAAAATGTCTATTACATTCTTATTATACGTAGTACGTATTACTTTTTTATTTCGTTTTAGAGGTTTTAACCTTAAGGTCATTCGTCTCTTCGGGTTAGAAAAATCTCTTATGAAAAATTTCTAACCCCATGTGCGGGGTCGGGACTCGAACCCAGGTGCGCTGCGTACAAGGCAATCGATTTACCAACTACGCTACGCTCACCCCTAGCACGTATTACTACTACCACGAAAGTTGACACCGAATCACTTTAAACAAAAAGTATAATATTTAATTGACTTTATCAGCCTGAGTTCAATGTTATCTTCATGTGATTATATTTTAAAATGTTACTGGAATGGGTTTACCCACAAGAAACTTGTTAAATAAATTCAACAAGCGTCTTTGACAGAGTCTGGCAGATTCTTCAACAAAGTGAATTTGATTCTGTCTGGCCCTGGAGCTTTATTGTTACATGATAAGAGAGCAAGTGAGAACTTCACCATCGAAAACGGTGTTTCGTTCGCGTTATAGTTATCGTGAGGGGACGCGGCGCGGTAAATCTTCTTCGGCGGAATCCGGAGAAACCTTCTTGCCGAAATCGAATATCCTCCGGTTTGAATATTCCACGCTCTCGTTAGTAGTGTTTCGGTTTCGTATACGCCGGGCCGTGCCCCAAAGAGTGCTCATCGCTGTTTCTCGCGCTAATCCATCAACGAACTGGCGCCAGTTATCACGTTTTTTGGCTTTCATCAAACTCTTCATTCGCGTTTCTAACATCGATAGCTAGCGGGTAGCCCATCGTCGCGGTAGGTCTTATACGCGGCTGCTTTGTCTGCGTTTACATCTGAGCGCTCTTTGTCCCACCACTGATTGGGAGAACATTTTTGTATGTTCGCGTCGGGTGCTGGCTTGTCTGGGCTTGACTCGCCCTGTCGAGAATCAAACCAGCCAAAAGGCTGTACTCTTCCTCCGGAGGAAGTTCTTGAGTAGATTCGATGTTGTCGGATATCGCGGCAGCATAGAATTGTCATATTGAAGTTGTCGCAAATATTGTGAATTAAAAAAGAGCGGTTATCATCATAAAGGCCCCATTCCGTACCGTGAGAGTTAAGGTCTTCTAAAATTAGTCGCGGTGCAGGCAAGGATTGCATGATGCGTTTAACTGGCGGTGCCCAATGTTGGGGGGAATATATATGGAAGCTATGCAAAGATCTTTGCCTTTGGTTGTTACTTGACAAGCGATAATTTAAATGCCTGGTATAGAGGAAAGGTTAATCCTGTAGAAAGAATAGCACTTTTGATCCCCAAAGGTTCTCCTCTGTAGGGATATCTCGATCCAAGCGGATAATATTAAAATCGTGGAAGTTAGGGTTTACATTGGAAGTTAACCATGTTTCACGTAATGCGAATGCATCGTATCTCAAGCTATTTATTAAAAATTTGAAGGAATCTGTTTTTGGGATGATACTTCCGAAATTCCACTGTAGAAGAGTGATCAAATCCGTGACCTCGTTCGATGAGTTAGCCATCGGAGGATTTTTTTTTTACAATGGAGAAGACATTTACGTACTAGCCAAGCTACCACACGGGGCGTACTGGGGGCGAGTCGTGCTCGAATGGTGACGCTGCCATTAATACCGACTAAACTCCATTGGGATCCGCCATCGTTCCCCCCAGGGACTACCTCTCGGTATTAGTTCTGGGGGGATGGCTGTACTTGAGGTACTCATTCAGTCTCGCTCACGCGTTCATACGTCCTGTATGAGACTTACTTGGGTGCTCTCTCTATCGCACCTTGATTCACTCTCTAACACTCCACACGGGCTGCCTTTTGTGCTCACCTTTTTCGTTCCTTGCGAGGCTGACTTTTTGTGCTCACCCTTAACATACCGTGTGAGACTGACTTGGATGCTCATCCTTTCACTCCTCTGCCACGCCACGAGGCATCGATAGCTAAGTCCCAACATACTACGCTACGACCCTCCCATCTTGGCATGAGGCAATCCACATATACACCTATACACTCGCTCTTCTGCCTTGCTTCGGGGTGGCTGGGTTTACCCCTTACGCGGTTGCTAGTCGCTGGGCCAAACCTGCCTCAGCACGAACAGACCATTCACTCACTTTTTCTACGCTCGGCCTTTTTCGCTCCAACTAAACAATCACTAGTTAGTCGTGCCCGTCGTCTGTTGCTCGGTGCGCCAGATTCCCTGTAGTCTACAGGCAATCTCGGTGGTTGCAGTCGAGACTGCGTTTCACTTCTCCACCGCTTGACACATCCACTGAATAAGGGTATCAGGGGTTGTGTCCCACCCGAAGACGTCAAGCATTGCTCTTCTTTCGACATCGAAACGTGGACATACGAACAGTATGCGTTCGGCAGTTTCGTCGACACCTGGGCAGTCAGGGCAGACGGGGACCTCCGCGTGCCCGAACCTTTGGAGGTACTCTCGGAAACAGCCATGGCCTGACAGGAATTGTGTCAGATGGGAGTGAACTTCCCCATGGGGTCTTCCCACCCAGCTCGATATGTTAGGTATCAGCCGGTGGGTCCATCTACCTTTCGAGGAGTTATCCCACTCACGCTGCCATCTGGCGACCGAGGTCACCCTGGTGCGCTCGCGGGCTCCTCTATTTCCACGTAGCTCGAAGCACTCCTTATCTTCCCGGATGACCAGCCCGACTGGCATCATGCTCGCTATCACGCAGGATGCATCGTTTGATACCGTGCGGTAGGCAGACTCTGAGGCACATCACGCGGTAGGTGCTCTCCAGTTTCTGTAGGTAACTAGTTACCCTCAGGGCTCTTGACCGCCGTACCTGAGGATGGATACGGCTACGCCTGCCAGTAACCTACGTCTACTGGCGCACACCTTTGAGCTGTTGGACATCATCCTCGATAGAGCCGCAACAGCAGTCGACGCTCTTTTGCATGTATAGTCGACGTGGCTGCCGAAGGCCAGCTTGTCGTCTATATTGACTCCGAGAGACTTCAGACTCCGCTGTGAGGTGATCACGACTTCTCCCACATGAAAAACTGCATGTTGTGCCGACTTGCTGTTGTTGACGATAACTACCTCCGTCTTAGGCTGAGCGAGCTCCAGGCCTCGCGCTCATCCATTCCTCCACCGTGTTGATCGCGTGTTCTGCAGTTAGTTCTACCTCAGAGATTGACTCCCCGTAGACCTCCAAGGTTACGTCGTCGGCAAAGCCAACGATCTTGACCCCAGGAGGGAGCTTCAGTCTGTAGCGGGCCTAATGGCCGTTTACGGTTTCCGTCTACCAAAACGCTCCTCAGGACGTTTTAAACGAGTAGCTTTAGCGCCACCCCCGAAGAGGACCACTCGTCAGGTTAGAATTGCCCAGCATGAAACCTAACCTCAGGGCAGGTTATAGAAATTGATCCCGAAATGGCGCAAAGAAACGGTAGGTAAACACAAAATGTGAAAAGATGCACTCCGTTTCGCGTATAGATGGAGCCACTACTATGTTTAGCAAAGACGCAAGAGAAATGATCGTTATACCAACTCGAAAGCTCATGCACTAAAAAAACGATCAGTTATCATCACAGGCAGAACTCAGTCGAACACTCTTTCCCTCTCGCTTCGTAAGTAGTAGTGGGGACTAATTCCCGATAGCCCATCGGAGTAAAACAAACACAAAGAAAATTCAAATCTACGGAAACGACGCGAAACGTGAGAAATCTTCTCGAACCAAATTCACTACACGGGAAAGCTAATCAACATAAAAAATACAAACATTTCAGGTAACACTAACTAACAGGAAAACATTTTATTGGACGGATTAAAATACGGCATTTTATTCTTAACCTATGTTTTATATATTCATTTAACTGTACATTTTTCCGGTTCCTTCCCTTTCTAGCTTTCCCCTTTCCTGTCTACCTATGTGCGGTCAAAATTTCCTGCTAGCGGATAAAGCTGCGCTGAGCAGTACAAATGCGCGCTCGGCTTTAGCTTTCGAGCGGCAAAGAAAGCTTTCGAAGGTTTGAGTGTTGTGTGTGTAGGGATCTACGTGCACGGATCAATGATCTATTTTTAACTTACATGCGCTATTTCAGGAACAGCGTCGATCTAGTAGAGCTGCATCTCAGCTGGGTGCCGACTGGTATTGCGGCTTCGGCACCGACTTCCTATCGCAAACCTATTCAGCGATGGCGACGAACGGCGTCTACAATGGCGTCGCAATGATGACGCTAATTAGGTCTTTGCCTACCGGGTGTTGAATTCGGCCAACTTTTCGACGATGAAGATGGCCGTCGCTCTAACGAAGCGCGTTGATGGTTTTGCTGCTTCCTTCCGACCTTTTGCCAAAAGCGTCGGGAACTTTCGAAGCCGGAACGTGGGGTCAGCAGGGTGGTAAACGAGACGGGCGGTGTGCCGAGCGTATGCGTCGCTAGAACGCGGATGGCGGAAAATCTCCAAACTTTTGCAATAAAAGAAAAGAAGCCGTCGATCGGCTATTCGACGCTTTGAAGCTTTTTATCACACAACTCAATTATTTAATCTTACCTTCTTTTCACACACAAGTTCGCACGAAATGTAGCGAATTCAAATTTGTATTTCTGACCGCACAATTCACTGACCGCACTAGCTATGCCTATCGGAAAGGAACTTTTTTAATAAATTTAATCCTAAAAGAACTTCTCACATTTTTGACAAACTACCTTTTAAAACACACCGCGATACTAAAAAAGAACTTCACACTGCTGCCTCTTCCACGATCAGGATCGAAATGGACGAGTTGCAGTTCTGTAGATCCTCAGATAGGCGTCAAGTGATTCGAGTATTCGTAGTCGAAAGTACGTATTTTTACAAATACTACTCTTTCGACAACCATTTCTCTCGCTTGAATTTTAAGAATACTCTTTCCTCTTAACACATTCGTATCTATCCATTTCATTCTAATGCGCATTTGGGTTTCGGTGAGACGGAATATTTTTTGAAAGTTCATCCGAAATAGGCTAAAATTGCATGCAAGGGAATATTTGTACACAAGCGTCTGAATATTTCTTGATGTGATGCGTTTTGGCATAGTGAGCGTAGTGAACGAATAATGACAAAAACTACGAAAAAGGTGAACATGTTACATCATCCCCTACTAATTGTACGAAAATTTGATTGAATTGCAAAATTCAATCAAATTTTCGTAGGGTTTAACTTTACTGAATTGAAAAATTTGGCTATTGACATGAAATTCCAAAATAAATATGACAAGCAAACTCATTCAAACATCAACACGCAACAAAAAACATTCATTCAACAATTATAAAAACATTACTTTACTGAAATTTATGAAAATTCCAGAAAATAACAATACTAGAACATTGTTTTCACTTCAGCAACGAATTAGCCGAACCACTGAAAACAATAATCTGTAAAATAACCCGCGACTTGTGGATCCAGAAACATGATCTACTCCAGAATAAATTCCGAATTAATGATCATGTACGTTTTCCACATTATAAACGATAAAAATAATCCTGCAAATCCTGAATAACGATCACTCCAGAATTAATCCCGAAATTCTGATCGTATTCACTCTCCACAATAATAAACCTGTGAATCCTGAATGGCAATCCCTCCAGAGTATACTCCGAAACTCTGATTGCATTCATTTTCCACAATAAATTCGTCTTGCGCTATGAAAAACTCTCCAGAAATAATAATCCGAAAAACTGAATATCATAAACACAAAACGTCAAATCGAAAATATTATATTTTCGACGAAACTAACAATACCAATTTACTTCTCAATCACTCACATCCATACTGGGAGCAAATCGTCACTCACTCCCGTAGCTCATTCACTCCTTCTGCATTGCCAACAAAACGGAACAAAAACGAAAAATCAAATGTCAAAATGAAATACAGTGATGGCGGCTTTGTTTACTTTTGTAGTGCCCGGACGGTTGCGGAATGGTTTTCCGTAAATTTTCTTTGGAAAACCCCGGAAAATCCAGCCGAAAGCTTAGGGAAGTATTTTTTTTATTTATGTGTCGTGTCGTTGTTTTGCTTATTTGAGCAATTATTTTCCAGGAACCCGGCGATTTTTCCTTTTCAGGTAGATTGCAGGAGGAAAATGGTTTTAGCGATGGATCAAATGCGACTACAATTACAATAAAAAATGTAAACGAATGCAACGAATAATTATGGCCAAAAATAAAAAATACAACGGAGAGAAAAATATTGAAAAAATAACTATGAAGAGAAGAGATACTAAATTGAAGGCATGCAAATGATTTGGATAAAAAATAAGAAGAAGAACAATGAATTAATCGTGAGTCTTTGAACAATTAACTAACAGAAACTTAAACTAACAATACATTTAACGTAGGGCGTTAGGCGCGTACTAATCACTAATTTACAGTATTTACATGGGGAAGTAAGTCCTCTTTGTTGATTGATTATTTCTTCTCCGTTTGGGTTTTTTGATGGATTTTTTTTTAATTTCTTAGTTGCTTCAGATGAAGTAAACATAGCTCGAAATCCATCTCGTGAGGTCTGATCACGTTTTACTGTGATCGAAGAAAGCTAGCAAGTTTCCTAGAGAATGACTCCAAGAATCGACTTTTGATGGCTTCAGAGTCGTGCTCATTCTCGCTCTTATAGGAAACATATACTTTTTTGTTTTTCGAAGTCATCGCCAGGCTCACTTTAAACATTCGTTTGTTAACTACTGTTGACAGGTCATCGCCTTGGCTCGTTCTTATCATTCATGAATCCTACTACTTTCTTGAAATCAACGCACAGATTCCTCTTTGGCTATCTCAAAGCAAATGATTCAAGTAGTATTCGTGGGTTTACTTTCTTGAAATATTTTTTGAAGTTCTTGTCTCTCACGATACATAGCTTGGAAATTAAAGGGTGGTGTTGTTCTATATGTTCAATAATGACCCCGGAGGTGTTTTATTATGACGTGCATGTAGTTACTCCGTAGAGCTTCATAGCTGGAAGAAGTGGGTCTTATTTTACAACACGATTTCAATACTGACCCGAAGGTATTTTCTATAAAAGTGGTATGTGGTTACTCCGTAGAGCTACATAGCTGGAAATCGTTGGATGTTGTTATTGTACAACACAGTTTCAGTATTGACCCTGAGGTATTTTGTTATGAAACGGATTCATTTTGTCACTCCGAAGAGTTTCATAGCTGAGAATAGGGTGTTGTTACTCCATAACAATGTTTCAGTATTGACCCGAAGGTGTTTTATTATGAAACGAGTTCATTTTGTCACTCCGAAGAGTTTCATAGCTGAGAATATTTTTACTTCTTGGGCAAATGCATCTTCTTCAGGTGGTTCCCGTAGAAGACGCCAAGTCGCTTCCCAGTCGAATCTTCAAGCTCGTAGCAGTGTTTTCCTAATATTTTCCTGACTACGGCGAGTTCATACTTTGGGGCTAACTTTGCACAGAAACCTTTCCCTTTGTCTGAAAGCGCAAAGTTTCGCTTCAAAACAGTCTCCCCGAGAGCATAGGTGGGACAATCTGAGTTTGACCGAAGGTTGTATTGCTTTTTATGACGATCATAAGCCTTCGTTAATTGTTCTTTTATTTCGTCGAACAATTTTTTTCTTCTTTTCTGTGCTTCGTCATTCTGCATTGGACCTGCGGTTGGCTGATCCCGTATTTTCTGGTATTCAAAACCATCAGACACCCTTTCTCGACCAAAGACTACAAAATACGGCGAATATTTCGTCGATTCGTGAACCGCATTCCGGATTGCACATGCAATCGTTTGCAGATCGTCTGCCCAATCTTTGTGCTGCTTTATCGTGGCTCGAATCGCTGTTGTTATTACCCTATTCGCTCGCTCAGTGTTGTTTACCTGAGGGTGGTAAGCCGGTGTAAGCCAGTGGTTCACGTTGAAGTCTGCCAACAGATCGCGAAAGATTTTCGACGTGAACTGAGTACCGTTGTCTGTTAGAATCACTTCTGGTACGCCGAAGAGTAAGAAGATCATATTCTTGACAAAATCGACAAGCGAATTCGCCTTTGCTTCTCGAAATGGCTGTATCAGGACGAATTTGCTAAAAACATCGGTGGCAACCAGCAGACACGTGTGTCTACCCTTTCCCGATGCTGGAAGCGGCCCTACATAATCCAGCGTAACGAACTGCCAAGGATACTCAACGAACTCTTTCTGCATTCCCATCGGAGGGGTTGCGTTGATGTTACTGGCTTTTGAGGTCTGGCATTTAACGCATTCGCGACAGAATTTTTTTACCTCTTCAGCCATTCCTGGCCAGGTGTAGCGACGCTTCAGTGCCTGCAGCGTCTTTTCTACTCCTAAGTGCGCAATATCATGCTCGGTCTGAATGATTGGTACCCTCTCTTCTTTTCTCGGGAACATTTTCCATCGGAATCGTGGATCGTCGACACGGCTTTCACTTTTAACGTAACGGTAGATTACGTTGTCCGTTATTCGGTATTCGGCGAACTTCGCTGGATTTGCTTTAATCTGTTCTACCAGTTCTTCGTATTCGTCATCCTGGGACGTTAGATCGAGGAGATTGATGGACCTTGAAAGGCAATCGGCGGTAATGTTGCAAGCTCCTTTCCTATACTCCAGCTGTATGTCGTATGACTGTATTTTTAGCGCCCATCGGAGGAGTTTTGAATTTCCGGACTCAACTCCGATGGTAAACAGCCATAAGAGGCTTCGTGCGTCCGTGACTACTTTGAAGCGCGACCCCTCTACATAA